>NC_088420.1:3948845-4133845 GCF_034236695.1 Oncorhynchus nerka
AGCAGCAGCAGCAGCAGCAGCAGCAGCAGCAGCAGCAGCAGCAGCTACAGCAGCAGCAGCACAGCAGCAGCAGCAGGCAGCAGCAGCAGCATGAGCAGCAGCAGCAGCAGCAGCAGCAGCAGCTAGCAGCAGTAGCAGCAGCAGCAGCAGCAGCAGTAGCAAATTACAGCAGCAGCAGCAGCAGCAGCAGCAGCAGCAGCAGCAGCAGCAGCAGCAGCAGCAGCAGCAGTAGTAGAAGCAGCAGTAGTTGTAGTAGCTAGTAGTAGTAGTAGTAAAGTAGTAGTAGTAGTAGTAGTAGTAGCAGCAGCAGCAGCAGCAGCAGCAGCAGCACGCAGTTGCTGGTTGTTGCTAGTTGCTGCTGTTAGTAGTTGTTGCAGCAGCAGCAGCAGCAGCAGCAGCAGCAGTACCGCTGTTGCAGCAGCAGCAGCCAGCAGCAGCAGCAGCAGGCAGCAGCAGTTGCTGTTGCAGCAGCAGCAGCAGTTGCCGCTGCAGCAGCAGCAGCTGGTTGCTGCAGCAGCAGCAGTTGCTGCTGCAGCAGCAGCAGCAGCAGCAGCAGCGCTGGCAGTAGCAGCAGCCAGCAGCTTTGCTGTTGCAGCAGCAGTAAACATTAGCAGTGTTGCAGTAGCAGCAGCAGTAGTAGCAGCAGTGTCAGCAGCAGCAGCTGCTGCTCACAGCAGCAGCACCGCTGCTGTTACAAACTGGCAGTAGCCAAGCATTAGCAACACAGCAGCAGCTGTAGCAGCAGCAGCAGCAGCAGCAGCAGTGCAGCAGCAGCAGCTGTTGTCAGCAGCAGCAGCAGCAAGTTGTTGCAGCCGCTGTTGCAGCTGCCTGTTAGCTAGCAGAAATCGCTAGCAGCGCTGTTGCCGCCGCTGTTGTTGTTGCCGCAGCAGCAGTTTGCTGCAGCAGCAGCAGCAGCAGCAGCAGCAGTTGTTGCAGCTGTCAGCTGCTGTTGCTGTTGCAGCAGCAGCAGCAGCAGCAGCTGCAGCAGCAGCAGCAGCAGCAGCAGCAGCAGCTGCAGCAGCAGCAGCAGCAGCGGCAGTAGCAGCAGTAGCTGTTGTTGCAGCAGCAGCAGCAGTAGCAGCAGCAGCAGCAGCAGCAGCAGCAGCAGCAGCAGCAGCTAGTTGTTAACAGCAACAGCAGCAGCAGCCACAGCAGCCAGCAGCCAAATCAAATCTAGTTAGTAGTAGCACCAGCAAACGCAGCAGCAGTTAAGATGCAGCAGTTGTCAGCAGCAGCAGCAACCAGCAACCAGCATAGCAGCAGCAGCAGCCTAGCAGCTGCAGTAGCAGCAGCAGCAGCAGCAGCAGCAGCAGTTGGCAGCAGCTGTTAGTAGCAGCTGCCGCTGCTGTGGCAGCAGCAGCAGCAGCAGCAGCAGCAGCAGCAGCAGCAGCAGCAGCAGCAGCAGCAGAAGTTCAGCCTGCAGCAGCAGCAGCAGCAGCAGCAAGCAACAGCTGTTGTTGTTGTTACAGCAAACGAGCAGCAGCCAAGATGCTAGCAGCCAGCAGCAGCAGCACCAGCACCAGCAGCAGCAGCAGCAGTTAACCAGCAACAGCACCAGCAGCAGCAGCAGCAGTTGTTACAGCCAGCAACGAGCAGCTGTTACAGAGCAGCAGCAGCAGCAGCACCAGCAGCAGCAGCAGCAGTAGCATCAGTTAACCACCAGCAGCAGCAGCAGCAGCAGCAGCAACAGCCAACCAGCAGCTGCAGCAGCAGCAGCTGCCAGCAGCAGCAGCAGCAGCAGCAGCAGCAGCCGTCAGCAGCAGCAGCAGCAGCAGCAGCAGCAGCAGCAGCAGTTGCCAGCAGCAGCAGCAGCAGCAGCAGCAGCAGCTGTTGTTGCCGCTGCTGCAGCAGCTGCTGTTGCAGCCGCTGCGGGCCGCAGCAGCAGCAGCAGCAGTTGCTGTTGCTGTCCAGTTGTTCCACGAGCAGCAGCAAGATGCAGCAGCAGCAGCAGCAGCAGCTGCAGCAGCAACCCAGCAGCAGCAGCAGCAGCAGTTGTCGCTGTTGCCAGCAGCAGCAGCAGCCAGCAGCAGCAGCAGCAAATGCTGCTGTTGCAGCAGCAGCAGCAGCAGCAGCAGCAAGCACCAGCGCAGCAACAGCCGCAGCAGCGGTTACAGCAGCTGTTGCCATTGCAGCTGCAGCAGCAGCAGTTGTTGCTGCTGCTGGCTGTACCTGGCTGTTGCTACAGCCTACCGGCTGTCGTTGTCAGCAGCCGCTAGCAGCAGCAGTGTTGCCTCGCCGCAGCAGCTGCTGGTTGCAGCAGCTGTTGTTGCCGCTGCTGAAACCGCTGTTGCTGCTGTCAGCAGCAGCAGCAGCAGCAGTTGTTGCTTTGCAGCAGCGTTTTGGCAGCGTTATTGCAGCTGTTGTCATTGTTGTTGCTCGCTGTTGTCGCGTTGCCGCAGCAGCAGCAGCAGCTGCAGCAGCAGCAGCAGCTGTTGTTGTTGCAGCAGCAGCAGCAGTTAACCCAGCAGCTGTTGCAGCAGCAGCAGCTGTCATTGTTGTCAGCCGCTGTTACAGCAGCAGCAGCAGCAAGATGCCAGCAACAGCAGCAGCTGTTGCTGTTGCAGCAGCAGCAGTTGTTGTTGTTGTTAACACCGCTTGTTGTTGCCGCTGCTGCCAGCCGCTGTTGTTGCCGCTGTTGTTGTTGTTGCAGCAGCAGCACCGCTGTTGCAAGGTACGTTACAGCGTTGCTGTCAGCAGCAGTCGTCGTTGTTGCAGCAGCAGCAGCAGCAGCGTTGCTGTTGCTTGCCGCTGCAGCCACCGCAGCAGCAGCAGCAGCAGCAGCACAGCAGCAGCTGCTGCAGTTGCTGCTGTTGCTTGCCATATTGCCATGCAGCACGCTGCTGCTGGCAGCAGCAGTAGCCGCAGCAGCAGCAGCAGCAGCAGCAGCAGCAGCAGCAGTTGCTGTTGTTGCAGCAACAATATACAGCCAGCAGAATCGTGAGAGCAGCAGCTTGTTGGCAGTTTGCACCAGTTAACCAGCAACCAGCAACCAGCAACCAGCAGCAGCAGCAGCAGCAGCAGTTCAGCAGCAGCAGCAGCAGTTGTTAAATCAACAACGTAGCAGCAGCTCAGCAGAAACGATAGCAGCCAAGAGGCAGAAGCAGCAGCAGCCAACCAGCGTCCAGCAGCAGCAGCAGCAGCAGCAGCAGCTGTTGTTGCCAACACCAGCAGTGTTGCCGCTGTTGCCGCAGAGCAGCAGCAGCAGCAGCAGCAGCAGTAGCAGCACCGCTGCAGTAGCAGTAGCAGCAGCCGTTGTTGCCGCTGTTGCAGCAGCTGCTGTTCAGGCGCAGTACAGCAGCAGCAGTTGCAGCAGCCTGCAGCTGTTGCAGCAGCAGCAGCGTTGTTGTTGCAGCAGCAGCAGCAGTTGCTGTTGCAGCAGCAATAGCTGTTGCAGCAGCAATCAACAGCAGCCAGCCAGCACCGAGCTGCAGTTAAGATGCAGAAGCTTGAAAGCAGCAGCAGCAGCAGCAGCAGCACAACCAGCAGCAGCAGCCAGCAGCAGCAGCAGCTGCTGCAGCAGCAGTTGCAGCAGCAGCAGCAGCAGCAGCAGCAGCAGCAGCCGGCAGCAGCCAACAGCTGTTGCCGCTGTTGCAGCAGCAGCCAGCAGCTAGCAGCAGCAGCAGCAGCAGCAGCAGCAGCAGCAGCAGCAGTCAGCAGCAGCAGCAGCAGCAGACAGCAGCAACAACAGCAGCAGCGTTAAACGCAGCAGCAGCAGCAGCAGGAGCAGCAGCAGCAGCCACCAGCAGCAGCAGCAGCAGCAGCAGCAGCAGCAGCAACAGCAGCAGCTGAGCAACACCAGCTGTTGCTGCGCGCTGTTGCTCGCTGTTGCTGCTAGCAGCTGTTGCTGCTGCAGCTGCTGCACCAGCTCAGCATCATCATAAACTCGCTGTTCGCCGCTGCTAGCTGCTGCCGCCGTTGTCGAACCGGCTGTCGTCAGTTGCTGTTGCTGCTGCTGCTGTTGTTGCCGCTGTTGCCGCCGCTGCTGCTGCGTCGCTTGCTGCTGCTGCTGCTGTTGCTGCAGCCGCTAGCTGCTGTTAGCTGCTAGCATGCAGCAGCATTGAGCAGCAGCAGTTGCTAGCTGGTTGCCGCTGCCGCAGCTGCTGTTGCCAGCTGCAGCTGTTGCTGCTGTTGCTGTTAGCACCGCTGTTGCTGCACCGCTTGGCTGTCCGCTGCTGCCGCTGTTGTCCGCCGCTGCTGTTGCTATGCCGCCGCTAGTTGTTGTGCTGTTGCTGTTGCTGCCGCTGTTGCCGTCAGTTGTTGTTGTTGCCGCTGTTGCTGCTGTTGCTGTTGTTGCTGTTGTTGCAGCAGTTGCAGCAGCAGCAGCAGCAGCAGCAGCAGCAGCTGCTACGCAGCTTCAGCAGCAGCAGCCGCAGCAGCAACACAGCTACTGCTGCTGCTGCAGCTGCTGCTGCTGTTGCTGTTGCTGCAGCAGTTCGCCAGCAGCAGCAGCAGCAGCAGCAATCAGCAGATAACACTAGCAGCAGCGTTCCAGCCACAACAGCAGCAGCGTTGCTGCGCCAACCAGCAGCAGCAGCAGCACTGCTGCTGTTGCTGTTGTTGTTGCTGTTGCCAGCAGCCGTTTACAGCAGCAGTTGCCGCAGCTGCTGCAGTCAGCTGCAGCAGCAGCAGTTAATCAGCAGCAGCCAACAGCAGCGCTGTTGCCGCAGCAGTCAGCAGCAGAACAGCAGCTGCAGCGTTAAGCAGCTGTTGCAGCAGCAGCAGCAGCAGCAGCAGTCGCCGCTGCTGCTATTGCCGCCAGCGCTGCTGCTGCCGTTGCTGCTAGCAGCAGCTGCTGCAGCTGTTGCCGCTGCTGCTGTTGCTGTTGCTGCTGTTGCTGTTGCTGCTGCCGCTGTTGCAACCACCGTTGCTGCTGCCGCTGCTGTCGCCGCTGTTGCTGCTGCTGCTGCTGCTGTTGCTGTTGCTGCAGGCTGTTGCACCGCTGTTGCTGTTAGCTGCACAACCGCTGCTGCTGTTGCAACCAGCTGTTGCTGCCGCTGTTGCTGTCGCAGCGCTGTTGCTGCTGCCGCTGCTGCTGCTGCTGTTGCCGCCGTAGCTGCTGCTGCTGCCGCCAGCAGCTGTTGTTGTTGCTGCCGTTGCTGCCGCATGCTCGCTGCTGCTGTTGCCGTCGTTGCTGTTGCTGCCGCTGCTGTTGCTGTTGTTGCTGCTGCTGTTGCTGCTGCTGCCAGCTGCTGTTGCTGCCGCTGCTGCTGCTGCTGCTGTTAGCCGCTGCTGCTGTTGCTGCTGCTGTTGTTGCTGTTAACCGTTGTTTTGCCGTTGCCGCTACCGCCATGTTGCCGCAGCAGTTGCAGCTGTTGTAGCAGCTGCTGTTGCTGTTGCAGCAGCAGTAGCCTGCTGTTGCAGCAGCAGCTGTTAGCAGCTGCAGCAGCAGCAGCAGCTGCAGCAGCAGTTGCAGCACCCTGCAGGGTTGCTGCTGTCGGGCCAGTTGCCGCTGCTGCAGCTGCAGCCGCTGTTGCTGTTGCAGCAGCAGCAGCAGCAGCAGCAGCAGCAGCAAGCTGCTACAGCAGCTGTTAATAGCCGCAGCTGCAGCGCAGCAGCAGTTGTTGCACCGCTGTTGCTGCAGCAGCAGTTGCTTGTTGTTGCAGTTGCTGCCGCAGCAACACCAGCAGCTGCTGCCGGCAGCAGCAGCTGTTGTTGCAGCAGTTGCAGCAGCAGCAGTTGCACTGCCAGCAGCAGTTCCTTCGCTGTACAGTTCGCTAAGCAGCAGCAACACCAGCTGCTGTTAAGCCGTTGCTGTCGCAGCAGCAGCAGCAGCAGCAGCAGCAGTTGCCGCCAGCTCACAGCAGCAGCAGCAGCAGCCGCTGTTGCAGCAGCAGCAGCAGCCAGCAGCAGCTGCTTCAGCTGTTGTCGCTCGTAGTTGTTGTTGTTGCCGTCGCTGTTGCAGCAGCAGCAGCAGCAGCAGCAGCAGCAGTAGCAGCAGCAGCAGCGCAGCAGCAGCAGCAGCAGCAGCAGCAGCAGCACAACTGCAGCAGCAGCAGCAGCAGCAGCAGCAGCAGCAGCAGCAGCAGCAGCAGCAGCAGCAGCAGCAGCAGGCGCGGCAGCAGCAGCAGCAAGGCAGCAAGCAGCCAGCAGCAGCAGCAGCAGCAGCAGCAGCAGCAGCAGCAGCAGCAGCAGCAGCAACAGCAGCAGCAAGCAGCAGCAGCAGCAGCAGCAGCAGCAGCAGCACAGCAGCGTTATAGCAGCTAAGAGGCAGAAGTTAAGATGGGCAGAAGCAGTAGCAGCACCAGCCACCAGCAGCAGCAGCAGCAGCTGGCAGCAGCAGCAGCAGCAGCAGCAGCAGCAGCAGCAGCAGCAGCGGCAGCAGCACCAGCAGCAGCACCAGCAGTAGCAGCTGCAGCAGCAGTAGCAGTAGTAGCAGCAGTAGCAGCAGCAGTAGCAGTAGTAGCAGAAGCAGCAGCAGCAGAAAGGTAGTAACAATAGTAGCAAGTAGTAGTCGAGTAGTAGTTAAGAGGCAGAAGTAGTAGTAGTAGTACTAGTACTAGTAGTAGTAGTAGTAGTACTAGTACTAGTACTAGTAGTAGTAGTAGTAGTAGCAGAAGTAGTAGTCGTAGTAGTAGCAGAGGTAGTAGTAGTAGTACTAGTACTAGTAGTAGTAGTAGTAGTAGTATTAGTACTACTAGTAGTAGTAGTAGTAGTAGTAGTAGTATTAGTACTAGTAGTAGTAGTAGTAGTAGTAGCAGAAGTAGTAATATAGTAGCAGCAGCAGCAGTGACGATGACAGGAGTTGATTCTTTTTTAGCAAACATGAACACATGGGAGGTTTCTCAGAGGAAAGAGAGAGAATAAATCTGTCCCAAATGGTACCTTATTCTCTACAAAGTGCACTTACTTTGACAGTAGTATGGGAATAGGCTACCATTTGGGACATATGCAATTTGTGTCATGATGCCATCCAGCTGATGGCTACGGACAACATACAACATATTACATGCTGCATACAACATGCAACTAACAACATGATACGTACGGTACAATATAAACCATGTTACATACAACATGCTACATACAACATATAACATATTACATGCTGCATACAACATGTAACTAACAACATGCTGCATACAACATATTGCATGCAACATATTACATACAAGATGCTACATACAACATGTAGTAGTAGTGGTAGTAGTAGTAACAGTATTAGTAGTAGTACACAACATATTACATACAACATGCTACATACAACATGTTACATGCAACATATTACATACAACATGTTACATACAACATATGACGTACAACATATTACATACAACATGCTACATACAACATGTTACATGCAACATATTACATACAACATATTACATGCAACATATTACATACATGTTACATACAACATATTACATACAACATGTTACATACAGCATGTTACATACAACATATTACATACAACATGTTACATACAACATGCTACATACAACATGTTACATGCAACATATTACATGCAACATATTACATACATGTTACATACAACATATTACATACAACATGCTACATACACCATGTTACATACAACATATTACATACAACATGTTACATACAACATGTTACATACAACATATTACATACAACATGTTACATACAACATGTTACATGCAACATATTAAATACAACATGTTACATACAACATGTTACATGCACCATATTACATACAACATATTACATACACCATGCTACATACAACATATTACATACAACATATTACATACAACATGCTACATACAACATATTACATACAACATATTACATACAACATATTACATACACCATGCTACATACAACATATTACATACAACATATTACATACAACATATTACATACAACATGCTACATACAACATATTACATACAGCATATTACATACAACATGCTACATACAACATATTACATACAACATATTACATACACCATGCTACATACAACATATTACATACAACATATTACATACAACATGCTACATACAACATATTACATACAACACATTACATACAACATGATACATACAACATGTTACATACAACATATTACATACAACATGTTACATACAACATATTATGTACAACATATTACATACAGCATGCTACATACAACATATTACATACAACATGTTACATACAACATGTTACATACAACATATTACATACAACATATTACATACAACATGTTACATACAACATGTTACATACAACATGTTACATACAACATATTACATACAACATGTTACATACAACATGTTACATACAACATATTACATACAACATATTACATACAACATGTTACATGCAACATGTTACATACAACATGTTACATACAACATGTTACATACAACATATTACATACAACATATTACATACAACATATTACATGCAACATGTTACATACAACATGTTACATACAACATGCTACATACAACATGTTACATACAACATATTACATACAACATGTCCTAAATACAACATATTACATGGGCAACATGTTAAATACAACATGTTAAATACAACATGTTAAATAACAATCTGTGGGCTTGTCCTAAATACAACATGTTACATACAACATATTACATACAACATGTTACATGCAACATGCCCACTGCTGGCGAGCAACCCAGAGTGCATATGTCTTGGTGTGTGTCCTAAATAGCACCCTATTCCCTATGGGCCATGGTCAAAATAACCAATCTGTGGGCTTGTCCTAAATAGCACCCTATTCTCTATGGGCCCTGGTCAAAATAACTAATCTGTGGGCTTGTCCTAAATAGCACCCTATTCCCTATGGGCCCTGGTCAAAATAACCAATCTGTGGGCTTGTCCTAAATAGCACCCTATTCCCTATGGGCCCTGGTCAAAATAACCAATCTGTGGGCTTGTCCTAAATAGCACCCTATTCCCTATGGGCCCTGGTCAAAATAACCAATCTGTGGGCTTGTCCTAAATAGCACCCTATTCCCTATGGGCCCTGGTCATGCCCTATAAGGAATAGAATTTCATGTGGGATGCATCCCTGCAAGGTCTGATCACTCAGGCAGAAATCACCATGAAAGTCCTATATCTTTTAGCATAGTCGTGAGTCAATACATAAAATAATCATTCCTTTGACTTGAAGTGTGGATGATAACGGTTTCAACGGTGACAGAGTGACTCGGGGGACCTGAGGGAGTAGCTGGTACGTAGGCTGAGTAAAGGTGAAGTTCAACCACAAGAGTTCGCAGCCGGCTTTATATTCTGTGCCCGATTGTGAGGCCGCGATATCATGTTTTGAACTCAAAGACAAAAGACATATTTTATTGAATGAGTCACACGTATTGTCAGAAGGTATAGAAATCTGATATAGAGTCCAAAACGTATTAAATTTCAATTTCATAGAAAATGCAATTCTAATGTTTTTTGGGGGAGACTTATGCTACTAGTTGAATTTAGTATTTATAATATAATATATATTTTCATAATTATTTTGGAATCCCTCCCGCCCCCAAAAAATGTGTTGGTAAATCCGACCCCCCTCTATAAATCCTATGCAAATTGATGTGTTATCTAAATAAATAAATAAGTCCTTGAGTCAGTAGAATTGGTCAGAGTTGGAAAACATCCATATAAAAATACAGAAATCATTATTAAAGAGGGTTTTGATTTATTTGGGGGATGTGGAGGTTTGGTGGGATTGCTTTCATCCTGCTGGCCAAAACCCCCTGCTCCCATGTTGCTGTGGATTCTACCAACAACTGGCCTTAATGGATGGTTGCTGCCGCTCGGCTACACAGACATTTGGTGGCAGCTGGTGCTGATAGATGATGATCCACTTTTCAGATATTAAAATATGTTTGATGTGCCAGATTTGACTTATTTAAAAAACGTGTAAGCCTTAAAACGTTTTTATGTCTTAAAGGGGTAGCTCACCGAAATGACATGACTATACAACGACAGAAAGAAGCTGAGCTGAATTAGGCATTGTAGTTTAGAGACATGTGGACAAGGTAGGTTCCACGACGCTCTTTGTTTTTTTCCAGCAAGTAAACTAATCAGGATCAACACTTGCAGATTATTGTATAAAAACATGATATAATTTGTAATGTTGGTGAATAATCCTTTTTTAGAATAGGTTATCAGTTTGGTCTGTCTGGACACCGTAGAGGCATGTTGAGTCCTGTTCTGCTCTGCTCCACACCACAAATAAATTATTGGTTAGTTATGTAACTTAAAACACAGCAATATATTATCTGTTGGTCTCATCTACTGTAATCTATACATTAACAATATATGATTATAATATATTATACAATATGCTATATATCTTGTCTAAAGGGGAGCTTTTTGTTTCACATAAATATACTGTATAATGACAGCAGCACAAAACACCACCAACACCAAACATCAACACCAAACATCAACACCAAACACCCACAGCACCAAACACCCACAGCACCAAACACCCACAGCACCAAACACCCACAGCACCAAACACCCACAGCACCAAACCCCCACAGCACCAAACACCCACAGCACTAAACCCCCACAGCACCAAACACCCACAGCACCAAACACCCACAGCACCAAACCCCCACAGCACCAAACACTCACAGTACCAAACACCCACAGCACCAAACACCCACAGCACCAAACACCCACAGAACCAAACACCCACAGCACCAAACACCCACAGTACCAAACACCCACAGCACCAAACCCCCACAGCACCAAACCCCCACAGCACCAAACACCCACAGCACCAAACACCCACAGCACTAAACACCCACAGCACCAAACACCCACAGCACCAAACACCCACAGCACCAAACACCCACAGCACCAACCATCAACAGCACCAAACACCCACGGCACCAAACACCCACAGCACCAAACACCCACAGCACCAAACACCCACAGCACCAAACACCCACAGCACCAAATAAGAACAGCACCAAATAAGAACAGCTCAAACCTGCTTTGACAAGGTACCTTTATTTACTTTCCAGTCTGTTGCTCCAGAGCAGTCTTCCACAACGAGTGGAAAAGTACTAGTCATTTGTTTGTTGGGAAATAGCAACCAATTCCCCATTTAGTGCTCTGCTATTGACAAGGGCCCAAGTAGTAGTGTTCTATAAAGGGAATAGGGTGCCCATTTGTGACACAAACCCAGTCCTCACGGTCACCAACAACATGCTGTAGAAATGGTTTCTAGTCATTTTGTTCTCCTGTAATGTCTGATGACCTCACAGTGTTCCTTGGAACTGACTCACGGTTACTTTGCCTGTGTACCAGATGGCACCCTATTCCCTATGGGCCCTGGTCAAGAGGCTGTATCATAGATGGCACCCTATGGTCCCTGGTCAAGAGGTTGTGTCCTAGATGGCACCCTATGGGCCCTGGTTAAGAGGCTGTATCCTAGATGGCACCCTATGGGCCCTGGTCAAGAGGCTGTGTCCTAGATGGCACCCTATTCCCTATGGGCCCTGGTCAAGAGGCTGTATCCTAGATGGCACCCTATGGGCCCTGGTCAAGAGGTTGTGTCCTAGATGGCACCCTATGGGCCCTGGTTAAGAGGCTGTATCCTAGATGGCACCCTATTCCCTATGGGCCCTGATCAAGAGGCTGTGTGTCCTAGATGGCACCCTATTCCCTATGGGCCCTGGTCAAGAGGCTGTATCCTAGATGGCACCCTATTCCCTATGGGCCCTGGTCAAGAGGCTGTATCCTAGATGGCACTCTATGGGCCCTGGTCAAGAGGTTGTATCCTAGATGGCACCCTATTCCCTATGGACCCTGGTCAAGAGGCTGTGTCCTAGATGGCACCCTATTCCCTATGGGCCCTGGTCAAGAGGCTGTATCCTAGATGGCACCCTATTCCCTATGGGCCCTGGTCAAGAGGCTGTGTCCTAGATGGCACCCTATTCCATATGGGCCCTGGTCAAGAGGCTGTATCCTAGATGGCACCCTATGGGCCCTGGTCAAGAGGCTTGTATCCTAGATGGCACCCTATTCCCTATGGGCCCTGGTCAAGAGGTTGTGTCCTAGATGGCACCCTATTCCCTATGGGCCCTGGTCAAGAGGCTGTGTCCTAGATGGCACCCTATTCTCTATGGGCCCTGGTCAAGAGGCTGTATCCTAGATGGCACCCTATGGGCCCTGGTCAAGAGGCTTGTATCCTAGATGGCACCCTATTCCCTATGGGCCCTGGTCAAGAGGCTGTGTCCTAGATGGCACCCTATTCCCTATGGGCCCTGGTCAAGAGGCTGTGTCCTAGATGGCACCCTATTCCCTATGGGCCCTGGTCAAGAGGCTGTGTCCTAGATGGCACCCTATTCCCTATGGGCCCTGGTCAAGAGGCTGTGTCCTAGATGGCACCCTATTCCCTATGGGCCCTGGTCAAGAGGCTTGTATCCTAGATGGCACCCTATTCCCTATGGGCCCTGGTCAAGAGGCTGTATCCTAGATGGCACTCTATGGGCCCTGGTCAAGAGGTTGTATCCTAGATGGCACCCTACCCTCACTGCACAGTTTACAGTTCACTGCACAGTTTACAGTTCACTGCACAGTTTACTGTTCACTGCACAGTTTACTGTTCACTGCACAGTTTACTGTTCACTACACAGTTTACTGTTCACTGCACAGTTTACTGTTCACTGCAGTTTACTGTTCACTGCACAGTTTACAGTTCACTGCACAGTTTACAGTTCACTGCACAGTTTACTGTTCACTGCACAGTTTACTGTTCACTGCACAGTTTACTGTTCACTGCACAGTTTACTGTTCACTGCACAGTTTACTGTTCATGCCACAGTTTACTGTTCACTGCACAGTTTACAGTTCACTGCACAGTTTACTGTTCACTGCACAGTTTACTGTTCACTGCACAGTTTACTGTTCACTGCACAGTTTACAGTTCACTTTGAGTGTATTTTGCCCCTGAGCAAAACACATTTTGAATGACCAGCAATGAACAGCCAACTGACATTTACTCCTGAGGTACTGACCTGTTGCACCCTCTACAACTACTGTGATTATTATTATTTGACCATGCTGGTCATTTATGAACATTTGAACATCTTGGCCATGTTCTGTTATAATCTCCACCCTGCCACAGCCAGAAGAGGACTGGCCACCCCTCATAGCCTGGTTCCTCTCTAGGTTTATAATCTCCACCCGGCACAGCCAGAAGAGAACTGGCCACCCCTCATAGCCTGGTTCCTCTCTAGGTTTATAATCTCCACCCGGCACAGCCAGAAGAGGACTGGCCACCCCTCATAGCCTGGTTCCTCTCTAGGTTTATAATCTCCACCTGGCACAGCCAGAAGAGGACTGGCCACCCCTCATAGCCTGGTTCCTCTCTAGGTTTCTTCCTAGGTTCTGGCCTTTCTAGGGAGTTTTTCCTAGCCACCGTGCTTCTGCCTCTGGGTTTCTGTATAGCACTTTGTGCTTTGTGCTGATGTAAAAAGGGCTTTATCAATACATTTGATTGATTGATTGACACTGCATTTCCCAATCCTGTTCCTGGGGCCCCAAAGGGGGTTAATATTTTACCTTTATTTAACTAGGCAAGTCAGTTAAGAACAAATACTGATTTTCAATGACGGCCTATCGGAGAACAGGTCTAGGAACAGTGGGTTAACTGATCTAGGAGTAGTGGGTTAACTGGTCTAGGAACAGTGGGTTAACTGGTCTAGGAACAGTGGGTTAACTGGTCTAGGAACAGTGGGTTAACTGGTCTAGGAACAGTGGGTTAACTGGTCTAGGAACAGTGGGTTAACTGGTCTAGGAACAGTGAGTTAACTGGTCTAGGAACAGTGAGTTAACTGGTCTAGGAACAGTGGGTTAACTGATCTAGGAGTAGTGGGTTAACTGGTCTAGGAACAGTGGGTTAACTGGTCTAGGAACAGTGAGTTAACTGGTCTAGGAACAGTGGGTTAACTGGCCTAGGAACAGTGGGTTAACTGGTCTAGGAACAGTGGATTAACTGGTCTAGGAACAGTGAGTTAACTGGTCTAGGAACAGTGGGTTAACTGGCCTAGGAACAGTGGTTTAACTGGCCTAGGAACAGTGGGTTAACTGGCCTAGGAACAGTGGGTTAACTGGCCTAGGAACAGTGGTTTAACTGGCCTAGGAACAGTGGTTTAACTGGCCTAGGAACAGTGGTTTAACTGGCCTAGGATCAGTGGGTTTAACTGCCTTGTTCAGGGGCAGAACGACAGATGCTTACCTTGTCAACTCGGGGATTTGATCTTACAACCTTTACGTTTACTAGTCCAACGCTTTAACCACTAGGCTACCTGCTGCCCGTGCCAACCCAAAGGGGGTTGACATTTTAATCCTGTTCCCTGTGGACCCAAAGGGGGTTGACATTTTAATCCTGTTCCCTGTGGACCCAAAGGGGGTTGACATTTTAATCCTGTCCCTGTGGACCCAAAGGGGGTTGACATTTTAATCCTGGTCCCTGTAGACCCAAAGGGGGTTGACATTTTAATCCTGGTCCCTGTGGACCCAAAGGGGGTTGACATTTTAATCCTGTCCCTGTCCCTGTAGACCCAAAGGGGGTTGACATTTTAATCCTGGTCCCTGTGGACCCAAAGGGGGTTGACATTTTAATCCTGGTCCCTGTAGACCCAAAGGGGGTTGACATTTGAATCCTGTCCCTGTCCCTGTGGACCCAAAGGGGGTTGACATTTTAATCCTGTCCCTGTGGACCCAAAGGGGGTTGACATTTTAATCCTGTCCCTGTGGACCCAAAGGGGGTTGACATTTTAATCCTGGTCCCTGTAGACCCAAAGGGGGTTGACATTTTAATCCTGGTCCCTGTGGACCCAAAGGGGGTTGACATTTTAATCCTGTCCCTGTGGACCCAAAGGGGGTTGACATTTTAATCCTGGTCCCTGTGGACCCAAAGGGGGTTGACATTTTAATCCTGGTCCCTGTGGACCCAAAGGGGGTTGACATTTTAATCCTGTCCCCTGTGGACCCAAAGGGGGTTGACATTTTAATCCTGTCCCTGTGGACCCAAAGGGGGTTGACATTTTAATCCTGTTCCTGTCCCTGTGGACCCAAAGGGGGTTGACATTTTAATCCTGTCCCTGTAGACCCAAAGGGGGTTGACATTTTAATCCTGTCCCTGTCCCTGTGGACCCAAAGGGGGTTGACATTTGAATCCTGTCCCTGTGGACCCAAAGGGGGTTGACATTTTAATCCTGGTCCCTGTGGACCCAAAGGGGGTTGACATTTTAATCCTGTCCCTGTAGACCCAAAGGGGGTTGACATTTTAATCCTGTCCCTGTCCCTGTGGACCCAAAGGGGGTTGACATTTTAATCCTGTCCCTGTCCCTGTGGACCCAAAGGGGGTTGACATTTTAATCCTGGTCCCTGTGGACCCAAAGGGGGTTGACATTTTAATCCTGTCCCTGTGGACCCAAAGGGGGTTGACATTTTAATCCTGGTCCCTGTGGACCCAAAGGGGGTTGACATTTTAATCCTGGTCCCTGTGGACCCAAAGGGGGTTGACATTTTAATCCTGGTCCCTGTGGACCCAAAGGGGGTTGACATTTTAATCCTGTCCCCTGTGGACCCAAAGGGGGTTGACATTTTAATCCTGTCCCTGTAGACCCAAAGGGGGTTGACATTTTAATCCTGTCCCTGTCCCTGTGGACCCAAAGGGGGTTGACATTTTAATCCTGTCCCTGTAGACCCAAAGGGGGTTGACATTTTAATCCTGTCCCTGTCCCTGTGGACCCAAAGGGGGTTGACATTTTAATCCTGTCCCTGTGGACCCAAAGGGGGTTGACATTTTAATCCTGTCCCTGTCCCTGTGGACCCAAAGGGGGTTGACATTTGAATCCTGTCCCCTGTGGACCCAAAGGGGGTTGACATTTGAATCCTGTCCCCTGTGGACCCAAAGGGGGTTGACATTTTGAATCCTGTCCCCTGTGGACCCAAAACATTTTTGTTTTTGCCCTGGCACTGTCATATTAAACAGCATATAACCACTCTAAATAGGCTACATGTCATATTAAACATTTATTACTTCAGTGTTTAATTGGTTCAATTGTAATTTCTTCACTACTATTGGCCTATTTGTTGCCTTACCTCCTCACTTAATTTGCACACACTGTATACAGATTTTCTATTGTGTTATTGACTGAACGCTTGTTTATGTGTAACTCTGTGTTGTTGTCTGTGTCTCACTGCTATGCTTTATCTTGGCCAGGTCACAGTTGTAAATGAGAACTTGTTCTCTACTGGCCTACCTGGTTAAATAAAGGTGTTCTCTACTGGCCTACCTGGTTAAATAAAGGTGTTCTCTACTGGCCTACCTGGTTAAATAAAGGTGTTCTCAACTGGCCTACCTGGTTAAATAAAGGTGTTCTCTACTGGCCTACCTGGTTAAATAAAGGTGTTCTCTACTGGCCTACCTGGTTAAATAAAGGTGTTCTCAACTAGTCTATCTGGTTAAATAAAGGTGTTCTCTACTGGCCTACCTGGTTAAATAAAGGTGTTCTCAACTGGCCTACCTGGTTAAATAAAGGTGTTCTCTACTGGCCTACCTGGTTAAATAAAGGTGTTCTCTACTGGCCTACCTGGTTAAATAAAGGTGTTCTCTACTGGCCTACCTGGTTAAATACAAGTGAAATAACATTTTTTTGTTTAAATAGCCGGGCGCTAAAATTGAACTTGGTTCTATTTGTGACCCTTGATGCGCTGCTAGTCCCACCTCTCCCATCTCCTCATTGGTTTTAAGGAGCATATACCCACGTGGTTGATTGAAAGATGAACTGAGGAGTAGGTCCATACTCCAGTCAAAGTTGGTTGCCAACCGTCAATAAAGTCCACAGAAGAAGAAGACAGAATGGGTAGAGATTCGTAGAAACAAACTAGATTTCCCCTTTTTATCTGTGGATTCATTGTTAGGAGTACACAATTTTGTGTGACTTAAAATATAAAAAATATATAAAATATATATAATATAAAAAATATGACAAAGATCCAGAAAATACGACAAAGGCCTTTCAGGTAAAATAACAACGCAATGTTTATATCTCAGGACAAATTAGCTAGCAACAGCAAGCTAGCTAAATAGGACAAATTAGCTAGCAACAGCAAGCTTAGCTAAATAGGACAAATTAGCTAGCAACAGCAAGCTAGCTAAATAGGACAAATTAGCTAGCAACAGCAAGCTAGCTAGCTAAATGTCCACAAACATTCCCTGTGTTTTGACATGTCTCCAAATGAATATAATTGGTTCAGAGTTATGCGACATGGCGCACACATGTGCTGAAAGGAGAAAAAGGAGGTGAGAGAGAGGAGAGAGAGGAGGAGAAAGGGGGGGTGAGAGAGGAGGAGAGAGAGGGGAGAGAGGAGGAAAGAGAGGGGAGAGAGGATGAGAAAAGGTGGGGTGAGAGAGGAGGAGAGAGAGGGGAGAGAGGAGGAAAGAGAGGGGAGAGAGGAGGAAAGAGAGGGGAGAGAGGAGGAGAAAAGGTGGGGTGAGAGAGGAGGAGAGAGGAGCAGAGAAAGGGGAGCTGAGAGAGGAGGAGAGAGGAGAGAAAGGAGAGGTGAGAGAGTTAGGGGAAAGAGGAGAGCTGAGAGAGGAGGAGAAAGAGGAGGAGAGAGAGGAGAAAAGGGAGGGTGAGAGAGAAGGAGAAAGAGGAGGAGGAGAGAGAGAGAGGAGAGAGAGAGGGGAGAAGAGAGAGGGGAGGAGAGAGAGGGGAGAGAGAGAGGGGTGGAGAGAGAGGGGAGGAGAGAGACGAGGAGGAGAGAGAGAGAGGAGAGAGAGGAGGAGAGAGAGAGAGAGAGGAAGAGAGAGCAAGGAGAGAGAAGAGGAGAGAGAAGCACAGCATTTTGTTGACAGTCTCCTTCAGCCTCTTGCACAACTTTCCTGTCTTACTGCCTCTCATGGAATATATCCCATAATTAGGGCAAACCAAAACCACACTCGTATTTCAAAACAAACTGGGAATGATGTCTCTGTGTGAGAAAATATTATCAGATGTGCATATTCCTGAATTCTACTGAGTACTCAAACTGCGGACAATTTCTGTGAACAACTTCACAGAGATTTTTTTTGTTTTTTAGAGCCAACTACTTTTCCTCTGCCTCAAATAGCCCAATACATCAACCTCCGGCAGCCTACAGAACATGTCAGAGCACTTTTAAACAGAGCCGTCTTCCACCATCAGATGGAGCAGTATGAAAGTAGAAGCTTGTGTTCAGACTTGGAAAATTCCACCATGCATTCCTCACAATTCTCCTGGATACTGTCAGGTCTGCTTTCCCAAATGCACCCCCTTATTCCCTATATAGTGCACAACTTTTGACCAAGGCTGGGCTCTAGTGCACTACAAGGCCGGGCTCAAGATCACTACATAGGGAGTAGGGTTGCCATTTGGGGATGCACCACAGCAGCCCTAAATCTGCTCTGATTCCTCTTAGCTTCTGTCCATTCCTCCACAGGGTCTTACGCAGCACAGTGATTTGCCTCTACCCTACCTCTCTATCTCTCTACCTCTCCTCTCTACCTCTAACTCTATGCCTCTATAAATGATATCTCCGTAATCTAGCATGGGTAGGATGGTCATCTGAATCAGGGTTAGTTTGGCAGCTGGGGTGAAAGAGGAGTGATTACGATAGAGGAAACCCAGTCTAGATTTAACTTTAGCCTGCAGCTTGGATATGTGCTGAGAGAAGGACTGCGCACCGTCTAGCCATACTCCCAAGTACTTGTATGAGGTGACTACCTCAAGCTCTAAACCCTCAGAGGTAGTAATCACACCTGTGGGAAGAGGGGCATTCTTCTTACCAAACCACATGTCCTTTGTTTTGGAGGTGTTCAGAACAAGGTTAAGGGTAGAGAAAGCTTGTTGGACACTAAGAAAGCTTTGTTGTTAGAGCATTTAACACAAAATTTGGGGAGGGTCCGGCTGAGTATAAGACTGTATCATCTGCATATAAATGGATGAGAGAGCTTCCTACTGCCTGAGCTATGTTGATGATGTTAATTGAGAAGAGCATGGGGCCTAGGATCAAACCTTGGGGTACTCCCTTGATGACAGGCAGTGGCTGACACAGCAGATTTTCTGACTTTATACACTGCACTCTATGAGAGAGGTAGTTAGCAAACCAGGCCAAAGACCCCTCAGAGACACCAATACTCCTTATCCGGCCCACAAGAATGGAATGGTCTACCGTATCAAAAGCTTTGGCCAAGTCAATAAAAATAGCAGCACAATATTGCTTAGAGTCAAGGGCAATAGTGACATCATTGAGTACCTTTATGGTTGCAGTGACACATCCATAACCTGAGAGGAAACCAGACTGCAGACCAGAGAGAATATTATCGACATCAAGAAAGCCAGTCAGTAGATTACTGACAAGTTTTTCCAACACTTAGAAACTGGCCAATAACAGTTAGGATCAGCTTGATCTCCCCCTCTAAATAAAGGATGAACCGTGGCTGCCTTCCAAGCAATGGGAACCTCCCCAGAGAGGAGAGACATGTTAAAAAGGTCAGAGATAGACGTGGCGATGATAGGGGCAGCAACCTTAAAGAAGAAAGGGTCTAAACCATCTGACCCAGATGTTTTTGGGTCATGTTTAAGGAGATCCTTTAGCACCTCGGACTCAGTGACCGCCTGCAGGGAGAAACTTTGCAGTGGGGCAGGGGAAATAGAGGGAGGAGCATCAGGGATAGTCGCATTAGAAGGGGAAAAGAGGGAGGAGCATCGGGGATAGTCGCATTAGAAGGGGAAAAGAGGGAGGAGCATCAGGGATAGTCGCATTAGAAGGGGAAAAGAGGGAGGAGCATCGGGGATAGTCGCATTAGAAGGGGAAAAGAGGGAGGAGCATCGGGGATAGTCGCATTAGAAGGGGAAAAGAGGGAGGAGCATCGGGCATAGTCGCATTAGAAGGGGAAAAGAGGGAGGAGCATCGGGGATAGTCGCATTAGAAGGGGAAAAGAGGGAGGAGCATCGGGGATAGTCGCATTAGAAGGGGAAAAGAGGGAGGAGCATCGGGGATAGTCGCATTAGAAGGGGAAAAGAGGGAGGAGCATCGGGGATAGTCGCATTAGAAGGGGAAAAGAGGGAGGAGCATCGGGGATAGTCACATTAGAAGGGGAAAAGAGGGAGGAGCATCGGGGATAGTCGCATTAGAAGGGGAAAAGAGGGAGGAGCATCGGGGATAGTCGCATTAGAAGGGGTGGGAGATGAGGAAATGTTGGACGGACAAGGAGGCGTGGCTGAGTCAAATAGGAATCCTGACTTAATGAAGTGGTGATTAAGGAGCTCAGCCTCAGTGCTTCGTGTCAATAACAACCACATCATCAACATTAAGGGACATGGGCTCCTTGTCAGTAACAACCACATCAACATTAAGGGACATGTGCTCCTTGTCAGTAACAACCACATCCTCAACATTAAGGGACATGTGCTCCTTGTCAGTAACAACCACATCATCAACATTAAGGGACATGGGCTCCTTGTCAGTAACAACCACATCAACATTAAGGGACATGGGCTCCTTGTCAGTAACAACCACATCAACATTAAGGGACATGTGCTCCTTGTCAGTAACAACCACATCAACATTAAGGGACATGTGCTCCTTGTCAGTAACAACCACATCAACATTAAGGGACATCGGCAGCTGTGAGGAGGGTTTATTCTCCAGGTCTTTAACTGTTTTCCAGAACTTCTTGGGGTTAGACCCACAGAGAGAGAACTGAGCCTTAAAGTAACTAACTTTGGCCTTCCAGACAGCCTGAGTGCACATTTCTAATTTGCCTGAACGAGAGCCAGTCAGCCTGAGTATGCGTGTGCCAAGCCTTTCGCCAAATGGAATTCTTGAGGTGGAGTAACTCTGCCAGATCACGGTTGAACCAGGAGCTGAACCTGTTTTTAACTGTCATTTTCTTTATTAGGGCGTGTTTGTTAACAATACCACTGTAAATATTAAAAAAGAAGGTCCAAGCGTCTTCGACAGAGGGGATCACGCTGCTTCTATACCATTTTACAGAGGCCAGGTCATGAAGGAAGGCTTGCTTATTAAAGTTGTTTAGCAAGCATCTATGACACTGAGCAGCCATTATGAACACAGGCTGTAAAACAGTGATCACTAAGATCATTACAGAAAACACCAGACTGATACCTATCAGGAATATTTGTCAGGATAACATCGAGGAGAGTAGCCTTTTCTGGGTGTTTGGAGTCATACCTTGTGGGATTGGTGATAATCTGAGAAAGATTTAGGGAGTTCCATTGGTTTAGGACTTGGTCAGGTGGTTTAAAGTGTCTGGATCTGTCTCACCTGTGGAAATAGTCTGGATCTGTCTCTCCTGTGGAAATAGTCTGGATCTGTCTCACCTGTGGAAATAGTCTGGATCTGTCTCACCTGTGGAAATAGTCTGGATCTGTCTCTCCTGTGGAAATAGTCTGGATCTGTCTCACCTGTGGAAATAGTCTGGATCTGTCTCACCTGTGGAAATAGTCTGGATCTGTCTCAGCTGTGGAAATAGTCTGGATCTGTCTCACCTGTGGAAATAGTCTGGATCTGTCTCACCTGTGGAAATAGTCTGGATCTGTCTCACCTGTGGAAATAGTCTGGATCTGTCTCTCCTGTGGAAATAGTCTGGATCTGTCTCACCTGTGGAAATAGTCTGGATCTGTCTCAGCTGTGGAAATAGTCTGGATCTGTCTCACCTGTGGAAATAGTCTGGATCTGTCTCGCCTGTGGAAATAGTCTGGATCTGTCTCACCTGTGGAAATAGTCTGGATCTGTCTCGCCTTTGGAAATAGTCTGGATCTGTCTCACCTGTGGAAATAGTCTGGATCTGTCTCACCTGTGGAAATAGTCTGGATCTGTCTCGCCTTTGGAAATAGTCTGGATCTGTCTCGCCTGTGGAAATAGTCTGGATCTGTCTCACCTGTGGAAATAGTCTGGATCTGTCTCGCCTGTGGAAATAGTCTGGATCTGTCTCGCCTTTGGAAATAGTCTGGATCTGTCTCGCCTGTGGAAATAGTCTGGATCTGTCTCACCTGTGGAAATAGTCTGGATCTGTCTCGCCTGTGGAAATACATCGGCCCGTCTTCCCAAAGGTTGCCTCCAGGGGATCCCAGGCCGGTACTCCAAAACCAGAGAAGGGCTTCTTCCCATGCTGGAGTTCCTACCCTCCTACCCTCCCTGGAGCCCCTATCCTCCCTGGATCTCCTACCCTCCCTGGATCCCCTACCCTCCCTGGATCTCCTACCCTCCCAGGAGCTCCTACCCTCCTACCCTCCCTGGATCTCCTACCCTCCCAGGATCTCCTACCCTCCCAGGAGCTCCTACCCTCCCTGGATCTCCTACCCTCCCTGGATCTCCTACCCTCCCTGGAGCTCCTACCCTCCCTGGATCTCCTACCCTCCCAGGAGCTCCTACCCTCCCTGGATCTCCTACCCTCCTTGGACCCCCTACACTCCCTGGATCTCCTACCCTCCCAGGAGCTCCTACCCTCCTACCCTCCCTGGATCTCCTACCCTCCCAGGATCTCCTACCCTCCCAGGAGCTCCTACCCTCCTACCCTCCCTGGAGCTCCTACCCTACATGGACCTCCTACCCTCCCTTGATCTCCTACCCTCCCTGGATCTCCTACCCTCCCTGGAGCCCCTACCCTCCCTGGATCTCCTACCCTCCCTGGAGCCCCTACCCTCCCTGGACCTCCTACCCTCCCAGGAGCTCCTACCCTCCTACCCTCCCTGGAGCCCCTACCCTCCCTGGATCTCCTACCCTCCCTGGAGCCCCTACCCTCCCTGGAGCCCCTACCCTCCCTAGAGCTCCTACCTTCCCTGGATCTCCTACCCTCCTACCCTCCCTGGAGCTCCTACCCTCCCTGGATCTCCTACCCTCCCTGGAACTACTACCCTCCCTGGAGCTCCTACCCTCCCTGGATCTCCTACCCTCCCTGGATCTCCTACCCTCCCTGGAGCTCCTACCCTCCCTGGATCTCCTACCCTCCTACCCTCCCTGGATCTCCTACCCTCCATGGATCTGGGCTTGACATTACGTCGGGGGGCCTGGTCGTCACCCTGGTCAAAATAGTGCACTACGTGCCTATAGGAAGTAGGGAACTATTTGGGATGAAAGTCTGAGCTTTGAACCCACACATTATGTCAGGGGATAGGTTGTTACCTTGAGCTGTGGACACATTATGTCAGGGGATAGGTTGTTACCTTGAGCTGTGGACACATTATGTCAGGGGATAGGTTGTTACCTTGAGCTGTGGACACATTATGTCAGGGGATAGGTTGTTACCTTGAGCTGTGGACACATTATGTCAGGGGATAGGTTGTTACCTTGAGCTGTGGACACATTATGTCAGGGGATAGGTTGTTCTTCAGGTCCTGTCGCTGTCCACAAATAGCAACATGCACATCCCACCTCTTTGGTCTGTAACACCAGTGGTTTAAAGTACTAAAGTAAAAATACTTTAAAGTACTAAAGTAAAAATACTTTAAAGTACTACTTAAGTAGTTTTTGGTTTATCTGTACTTTACTATTTATATTTTTGACTACTTTTACTTTTACTTCACTACATTCCTAAAGAAAAGTATGTACTTTTTATTAAGTACTCTTTACATTTTCAAAGCTTAGCAGGACAGGAAAATGATCCAATTCACACTAAACAGAGAAAATCCCTGGTCATCCCTATTGCCTCTGATCTGGAGGACTCACTAAACAGAGAACATCTCTGGTCATCCCTACTGCCTCTGATCTGGAGGACTCACTAAACAGAGAACATCCCCACTGCCTCTGATCTGGTGGACTCACTAAACAGAGAACATCCCTGGTCATCCCTACAGTCTCTGATCTGGAGGACTCACTAAACAGAGAACATCCCTGGTCATCCCTACTGCCTCTGATCTGGAGGACACACTAAACAGAGAACATCCCTGGTCATCCCCACTGCCTCTGATCTGGAGGACTCACTAAACAGAGAACATCCCCACTGCCTCTGATCTGGTGGACTCACTAAACAGAGAACATCCCTGGTCATCCCTACTGCCTCTGATCTGGAGGACTCACTAAACAGAGAACATCTCTGGTCATCCCTACTGCCTCTGATCTGGAGGACTCACTAAACAGAGAACATCCCTGGTCATCCCTACTGCCTCTGATCTGGAGGACTCACTAAACAGAGAACAACCCTGGTCATCCCCACTGCCTCTGATCTGGAGGACTCACTAAACAGAGAACATCCCTGGTCATCCCCACTGCCTCTGATCTGGTGGACTCACTAAACAGAGAACATCCCTGGTCAGCCCTACTGCCTCTGATCTGAAGGACTCACTAAACAGAGAACATCCCTGGTCATCCCTACTGCCTCTGATCTGAAGGACTCACTAAACCCAAATGCTTCATTTGTAAATAATGTCTGAGTGTTGGAGCGCGCCCCTGGCTATCTATGAATTATAACATACAAGAAAATGGTGCCGTCTGGTTTGCTTAATATAAGGATATATATATTATATATATATAATATAAGTAACGTTACATTATTTATGCTTTTACTTTTGATACTTAAGTATATTTAAAATCAAATACTTTTATACTTTTACTCAAGTGATATTTTACTGGGTGACTTTCACTTTAACTTGAGTAATTTACAAATAAGATATCTTTACTTTTTACACCACTGTTGTCCACATAGCAGTATCCACATCGCACCTCTTTGACTGTCCACATAGCAGCAGGTCATGTAGGTAAACACACAGTGCCTCGTATGAATCTGACCACTAGAAAAAGGAGTGTCATCACACACCACAAGCCATACAGCATCACACACTACATACCATACAGCATCACACACTACGTACCATACAGCATCACACACCACATACCATACAGCATCACACTACATACCATACAGCACCACACACCACATACCATACAGCATCACACACTACATACCATACAGCATCACACACCACATACCATACAGCATCACACACCACAAACCATACAGCATCCCACACTACATAACATACAACATCACACACTACATACCATACAGCATCACACACTACATACCATACAGCATCACACACCACATACCATACAGCACCACACACTACATACCATACAGCATCACACACTACATACCATACAGCATCACACACCACATACCATACAGCATCACACACTACATACCATACAGCATCACACACTACATACCATACAGCATCACACACTACATACCATACAGCATCACACACTACATACCATACAGCACCACACACTACATACCATACAGCACCACACACCACATACCATACAGCACCACACACTACATACCATACAGCATCACACACTACATACCATACAGCACCACACACCACATACCATACAGCATCACACACCACATACCATACAGCATCACACACTACATACCATACAGCATCACACACCACATACCATACAGCACCACACACTACATACCATACAGCATCACACACCACATACCATGCAGCATCACACACCACATACCATACAGCATCACACACTACATACCATACAGCATCACACACCACATACCATACAGCATCACACACCACAAACCATACAGCATCACACACTACATACCATACAGCATCACACACTACATACCATACAGCATCACACACCACATACCATACAGCATCACACACTACATACCATACAGCATCACACACCAGATACCATTCAGCATCACACACTACATACCATACAGCATCACACACTACATACCATACAGCATCACACACCACATACCATGCAGCACCACACTACATACCATACAGCATCACACACCACATACCATACAGCATGACACACCACGTACCATACAGCATCACACACTACATACCATACAGCATCACACACCACATACCATACAGCATCACACACCACATACCATACAGCATCACACACCACATACCATACATCATCACACACCACATACCATGCAGCATCACACACCACATACCATGCAGCATCACACACCACATACCATACAGCATCACACACCACATACCATACAGCATCACACACCACATACCATACAGCATCACACACTACATACCATACAGCACCACACACTACATACCATACAGCATCACACACAACATACCATACAGCATCACACACTACATACCATACAGCATCACACACCACATAACATACAGCATCACACACCACATACCATACAGCATCACACACTACATACCATACAGCACCACACACTACATACCATACAGCATCACACACTACATACCATACAGCATCACACACCACATACCATACAGCATCACACACCACATACCATACAGCATCACACACTACATACCATACAGCATCACACACCACATACCATACAGCACCACACACTACATACCATACAGCATCACACACTACATACCATACAGCATCACACACTACATACCATACAGCATCACACACCACATACCATACAGCACCACACACTACATACCATACAGCATCACACATCACACACCATACAGCATCACACACTACATACCATACAGCATCACACACTACATACCATACAGCACCACACACTACATACCATACAGCATCACACACTACATACCATACAGCACCACACACCACATACCATACAGCATCACACACCACATACCATACAGCATCACACACCACATACCATACAGCATCACACACTACATACCATACAGCATCACACACTACATACCATACAGCACCACACACCACATACCATACAGCATCACACACCACATACCATACAGCATCACACACCACATACCATACAGCATCACACACCACATACCATACAGCATAAACAAGTGAGTGTGACTGAAACCACTACAAAGATGTCCTGTTCTTCCTCGTGTGTTTCGGCTGCGTGCCTCTGTGCCCTGAGAGCGGAGAAACAATGCCTTCTCCTTTTTACCACGGCCCCTCCCCCCGCCCTCTGACCTATATGTGGTCATAAAACTCATTCTTGGGACTCGCGCCAGTCGTGCAACCTACTGTACATGCCTGTTCATGTGTTCAAACAAGGAATCTGTCTTAGAGGGGAAGAAAACAAAAAGAAAAAAAAGATTAAAGGTGAGAATGTTTTTTAACTTTAACCTTTGGCCTTTTGCAGTGTATCCTGGGTATTGTGCAAAGGGTTCAAGTGGGTTAACCTCGGGCAGTCAGTCGACCCTTCACCTGGCAACAGGCAGTGATTGTGAGTGTCAAATAGCACCCTAATTCCCTATGTAGTGCACGATGTCTACATGCTACTTATTCACTATCAAGGGCACATCAACAGATTTTTTTTCCCGCTATGGGATTCAACCAACCCCTCTTTACGCTGCTGCTACTCTCTGTTCATCATATCTGCACAGTCACTTTAACCATATCTACATGTACATACTACCTCAATCAGCCTGACTAACAGGTGTCTGTATAGAGCCTTGCTACTGTATATAGCCTCTCTACTGTATATAGCCTCTCTACTGTATATAACCTCGCTACTTTTATAGCCTCTCTACTGTATATAGCCTCTCTACTGTATATAGCCTCGCTACTTTTATAGCCTCTCTACTGTATATAGCCTCTCTACTGTATATAGCCTCTCTACTGTATATAGCCTCTCTACTGTATATAACCTCTCTACTGTATATAAACTCTCTACTGTATATAGCCTCTCTACTGTATATAGCCTCTACTGTATATAGCCCCTCTATTGTAATATAGCCTCTCTACTGTATATAGCCTCTACTGTATATAGCCTCTCTACTGTATATAGCCTCTCTACTCTATATAGCCTCTACTGTATATAGCCTCTCTACTGTATATAGCCTCTACTGTATATAGCCTCTCTACTGTATATAGCCTCTCTACTCTATATAGCCTCTACTGTATATAACCTCTCTACTGTATATAGCCTCTACTGTATATAGCCTCTCTACTGTATATAGCCTCCCTACTGTATATAGCCTCTCTACTGTATATAGCCTCCCTACTGTATATAGCCTCTCTACTGTATATAGCCTCTCTACTGTATATAGCCTCTACTGTATATAACCTCTCTACTGTATATAGCCTCTACTGTATATAGCCTCTCTACTGTATATAGCCTCTCTACTGTATATAGCCTCCCTACTGTATATAGCCTCTCTACTGTATATAGCCTCCCTACTGTATATAGCATCTCTACTGTATGTAGCCTCTCTACTGTATATAGCCTCTCTACTGTATGTAGCCTCTCTACTGTATATAACCTCTCTGCTGTATGTAGCCTCTCTACTGTATATAGCCTCTCTACTGTATGTAGCCTCTCTACTGTATGTAGCCTCTCTACTGTATACAGCCTCTCTACTGTATGTAGCCTCTCTTTTTACTGTTGTTTTATTTCTTTACCTACCTACTTACCTGTTGTTCACCTTTTTTGCACTATTGGTTAGAGCTTGTAAGTAAGCATTTCACTGTAAGGTCTACTACACCTGTTGTATTCAGCATTTCACTGTGAGGTCTACTACACCTGTTGTATTCAGCATTTCACTGTAAGGTCTACTACACCTGTTGTATTCATCATTTCACTGTAAGGTCTACTACACCTGTTGTATTCATAATTTCACTGTAAGGTCTACTACACCTGTTGTATTCAGCATTTCACTGTGAGGTATACTACACCTGTTGTATAGCCTCAGCATTTCACTGTATATAGGTCTACTATACCTGTATTGCATTCAGCATTTCACTGTATAGTCTACTGTATATACACCTGTTGTATTCAGCATTTCACTATGAGGTCTACTACACCTGTTGTATTCAGCATTTCACTGTGTGGTCTACTACACCTGTTGTCTTCAGCATTTCACTGTGAGGTCTACCTACACCTGTTGTATTCAGCATTTCACTGTACTTACCTGTTGTCTACTACACCTGTTGTTATTCAGCATTTCACTGTGAGGTCTACTACACCTGTTGTATTCAGCATTTCACTGTGAGGTCTACTACACCTGTTGTATTCAGCATTTCACTGTAAGGTCTACTACACCTGTTGTATTCATCATTTCACTGTAAGGTCTACTACACCTGTTGTATTCATAATTTCACTGTAAGGTCTACTACACCTGTTGTATTCAGCATTTCACTGTGAGGTATACTACACCTGTTGTATTCAGCATTTCACTGTAAGGTCTACTACACCTGTTGTATTCAGCATTTCACTGTAAGGTCTACTACACCTGTTGTATTCAGCATTTCACTGTGAGGTCTACTACACCTGTTGTATTCATTAGCATTTCACTGTAAGGTCTACTACACCTGTTGTATTCATAATTTCACTGTAAGGTCTACTACACCTGTTGTATTCAGCATTTCACTGTGAGGTATACTACACCTGTTGTATTCAGCATTTCACTATGAGGTCTACTACACCTGTTGTATTCAGCATTTCACTGTGTGGTCTACTACACCTGTTGTCTTCAGCATTTCACTGTGAGGTCTACTACACCTGTTGTATTCAGCATTTCACTATGAGGTCTACTACACCTGTTGTATTCAGCATTTCACTGTGTGGTCTACTACACCTGTTGTCTTCAGCATTTCACTGTGAGGTCTACCTACACCTGTTGTATTCAGCATTTCACTGTAAGGTCTACTACACCTGTTGTATTCAGCATTTCACTGTGAGGTCTACTACACCTGTTGTATTCAGCATTTCACTGTGAGGTCTACTACACCTGTTGTATTCAGCATTTCACTGTAAGGTCTACTATACCTGTTGTATTCAGCATTTCACTGTGAGGTCTACTACACCTGTTGTATTCAGCATTTCACTGTAAGGTCTACTACACCTGTTGTATTCAGCATTTCACTGTGAGGTCTACTACACCTGTTGTATTCAGCATTTCACTGTAAGGTCTACTACACCTGTTGTATTCAGCATTTCACTGTAAGGTCTACTACACCTGTTGTATTCAGCATTTCACTGTGAGGTCTACTACACCTGTTGTATTCAGCATTTCACTGTGAGGTCTACTACACCTGTTGTATTCGGTGCCTGTGACAAATAAACTTTGATGTGATTTGACCTTTCGGTTACCAACGCTCGTAACTACTAGGCCACCTGCGGCCCTACACTTTTGACCAGGACTGCACTATATTGGGTAATAGGGTGTATATAGGGAATAGGGTGTATATAGGGCGTATATAGGGAATAGGGTGTATATAGGGAATAGGGTGTATATAGGGTGTATATAGGGAATAGGGTGTATATAGGGAATAGGTTGTATATAGGGAATAGGGTGTATATAGGGTGTATAAAGGGAATAGGGTGTATATAGGGAATAGGGTGTATATAGGGAATAGGGTGTATATAGGGAATAGGGTGTATATAGGGAATAGGTTGTATATAGGGTGTATAAAGGGAATAGGGTGTATATAGGGAATAGGGTGTATATAGGGAATAGGGTGTATATAGGGAATAGGTTGTATATAGGGAAAAGGGTGTATATAGGGAATAGGGTGTATAAAGGGAATAGGTTGTATATAGGGAATAGGGTGTATAGAGGGTGTATATAGGGAATAGGTTGTATATAGGGAATAGGGTGTATATAGGGTGTATATAGGGAATCGGTTGTATATAGGGAATAGGGTGTATATAGGGAATAGGGTGTATATAGGGTGTATATAGGGAATAGGGTGTATATAGGGTGTATATAGGGAATAGGTTGTATATAGGGTGTATATAGGGAATAGGGTGTATACAGGGAATATGGTGTATATAGGGAATAGGTTGTATATAGGGAATATGGTGTATATAGGGTGTATATAGGGAATAGGGTGTATATAGGGAATAGGGTGTATAGAGGGAATAGGGTGTATATAGGGAATAGGATGTATATAGGGAATAGGGTGTATATAGGGAATAGGGTGTATATAGGGAATAGGGTGTATATAGGGAATAGGGTGTATAGAGGGTGTATATAGGGAATAGGTTGTATATGGGGAATAGGGTGTATATAGGGTGTATATAGGGAATAGGGTGTATATAGGGAATAGGGTGTATATAGGGAATAGGGTGTATAGAGGGTGCATATAGGGAATAGGGTGTATATAGGGAATAGGGTGTATATAGGGAATAGGGTGTATATAGGGTGTATATAGGGAATAGGGTGTATATAGTGAATAGGGTGTATATAGGGAATAGGGTGTATATAGGGAATAGGGTGTATATAGGGAATAGGGTGTATAGAGGGTGTATATAGGGAATAGGGTGTATATAGGGAATAGGGTGTATATAGGGAATAGGGTGTATATAGGGAATATGGTGTATATAGGGTGTATATAGGGAATAGGGTGTATATAGTGAATAGGGTGTATATAAGGAATAGGGTGTATATAGGGAATAGGGTGTATATAGGGAATATGGTGTATATAGGGTGTATATAGGGAATATGGTGTATATAGAGAATAGGGTGTATATAGGGTGTATATAGGGAATAGGGTGTATATAGGGTGTATATAGGGAATAGGATGTATATAGGGAATAGGGTGTATATAGGGAATAGGTTGTATATAGGGAATATGGTGTATATAGGGAATAGGTTGTATATAGGGAATAGGGTGTATATAGGGAATAGGTTGTATATAGGGAATAGGGTGTATATAGGGGATAGGGTGTATATAGGGAATAGGGTGTATAAAGGGAATAGGGTGTATATAGGGAATAGGGTGTATAAAGGGAATAGGGTGTATATAGGGAATAGGGTGTATATAGGGAATAGGGTGTATATAGGGAATAGGGTGTATAGAGGGTGTATATAGGGACTATGGTGTATATAGGGAATAGGGTGTATATAGGGAATAGGGTGTATATAGGGTGTATATAGGGAATAGGGTGTATATAGTGAATAGGGTGTATATAAGGAATAGGGTGTATATAGGGAATAGGGTGTATATAGGGAATATGGTGTATATAGGGTGTATATAGGGAATATGGTCTATATAGAGAATAGGGTGTATATAGGGTGTATATAGGGAATAGGGTGTATATAGGGTGTATATAGGGAATAGGATGTATATAGGGAATAGGGTGTATATAGGGAATAGGGTGTATATAGGGAATAGGGTGTATATAGGGAATATGGTGTATATAGGGTGTATATAGGGAATAGGGTGTATATAGGGAATAGGGTGTATAAAGGGAATAGGGTGTATATAGGGAATAGGGTGTATATAGGGTGTATATATGGAATAGGTTGTATATAGGGAATAGGGTGTATATAGGGAATAGGGTGTATATAGGGAATATGGTGTATAGAGGGTGTAGGGTAGCCTAGTGGTTAGAGCGTTGGACTAGTAACCGAAAGGTTGCAAGTTCAAATCCCCGAGCTGACAAGGTACAAATCTGTCGTTCTGCCCCTGAACAGGCAGTTAACCCACTGTTCCTAGGCCGTCATTGAAAATAAGAATTTGTTCTTAACTGACTTGCCTAGTAAAATAAAGGTAAAATAAATAAATATAGGGAATAGGTTGTATATAGGGGATAGGGTGTATATAGGGAATATGGTGTATATAGGGAATAGGTTGTATATAGGGGATAGGGTGTATATAGGGGATAGGGTGTATATAGGGGATAGGGTGTATATAGGGAATAGGGTGTATATAGGGGATAGGGTGTATATAGGGAATAGGGTGTATATAGGGAATAGGTTGTATATAGGGAATAGGGTGTATATAGGGAATAGGGTGTATATAGGGAATAGGTTGTATATAGGGAATAGGGTGTATATAGGGAATAGGGTGTATATAGGGAATAGGGTGTATATAGGGAATAGGGTGTATAAAGGGAATAGGGTGTATATAGGGAATAGGGTGTTTATAGGGAATAGGGTGTTTAAAGGGAATAGGGTGTATATAGGGAATAGGGTGTATATAGGGAATAGGTTGTATATAGGGTGTATAAAGGGAATAGGGTGTATATAGGGAATAGGTTGTATATAGGGGGTGTATATAGGGAATAGGGTGTATATAGGGAATAGGGTGTATATAGGGAATAGGGTGTATATAGGGTGTATATAGGGAATAGGGTGTATATAGGGAATAGGGTGTATTTTGAAACGCTGCCAGGGACATCCATCCATGACTCAGAGACACGCAGTCTCGACCCCCTCCCCCACACACCTTTCCACCACAACAGACTTTCATGTTCACAGAAACACACACACACACACACACACACACACACATACGCAGGTACATTACTCTCTCTCTCACACACACACATACGCAGGTACATTACTCTCTCTCTCTCACACACACACACGCACGCACACACACACACACACACACACACACACACACACACACACACTCAGGTACATTACAATGAACTGAATGCTAACACTGTGTTATCGAACGGTTGTCCATATGACAATCCTTCAGGCCCACAACGAGAAACGACAAAATATATTTTTTTAAATAAAGAAACATCCTGAACAACAGAAAAAAGAACAAGTATTTACTTAAAAATGAGGCAGGAACTGAGAAGACCTCTGTGTTCGTCCCAAACGGCACCCTATTCCCTATACAGTGCACTACTTTTGACCAGAGCCAATAAGGTGTGAATAGTGAATAGGGTACCATTTGGGATACCGCCCTCTGTAGTCGCTAGCAGCAGATCTGTGGTGTTGCAGCCTGGTTGCATCATAGCAGCCTCACAGAACAGAGGCAGAAGCTCTTCACACTCACATCTTTGCTGACAATGAACACTGAAGTTGGAAGAAATGTGCTGTGAAACGAAAGCAAAGTGTGTGTGAGGCAACATCCGGGCCTCCGGCTGTCGACACTGGGCACCGCTCTCCAATGACCTCCTCTGATATCCTGTAACAGCTATCCTATCATCTCAAACCATCACTCTGCTATCATCTCAAACCATCACTCTGCTATCCTATCATCTCAAACCATCACTCTGCTATCCTATCATCTCAAACCATCACTCTGCTATCCTATCATCTCAAACCATCACTCTGCTATCCTATCATCTCAAACCATCACTCTGCTATCCTATCATCTCAAACCATCAATCTCTGCTATCCTATCATCTCAAACCTTCACTCTGCTATCCTATCATCTCACACCATCACTCTGCTATCCTATCATCTCACACCATCACTCTGCTATCCTATAATCTCAAACCATCACTCTGCTATCCTATCATCTCAAACCATCACTCTGCTATCCTATCATCTCACACCATCACTCTGCTATCCTAACATCTCACACCATCACTCTGCTATCCTATCATCTCAAACCATCAATCTCTGCTATCCTATCATCTCAAACCTTCACTCTGCTATCCTATCATCTCAAACCATCACTCTGCTATCCTATCACACCATCACTCTGCTATCCTATCATCTCAAACCATCACTCTGCTATCCTATCATCTCACACCATCACTCTGCTATCCTATCATCTCAAACCATCACTCTGCTATCCTATCATCTCAAACCATCACTCTGCTATCCTATCATCTCAAACCATCACTCTGCTATCCTATCATCTCAAACCATCACTCTGCTATCCTATCATCTCAAACCATCACTCTGCTATCCTATCATCTCACACCATCACTCTGCTATCCTATCAAACCATCACTCTGCTATCCTATCACACCATCACTCTGCTATCCTATCACACCATCACTCTGCTATCCTATCACACCATCACTCTGCTGCTATCCTCACTCTGCTATCCGATCACACCATCACTCTGCTATCCGATCACACCATCACTCTGCTATCCTATCACACCATCACTCTGCTATCCTATCATCTCAAACCATCACTCTGCTATCCTATCATCTCAAACCATCACTCTGCTATCCTATCATCTCAAACCATCACTCTGCTATCCTATCATCTCAAACCATCAATCTCTGCTATCCTATCATCTCAAACCATCACTCTGCTATCCTATCATCTCACACCATCACTCTGCTATCCTATCATCTCACACCATCACTCTGCTATCCTATAATCTCAAACCATCACTCTGCTATCCTATCATCTCAAACCATCACTCTGCTATCCTATCATCTCACACCATCACTCTGCTATCCTAACATCTCACACCATCACTCTGCTATCCTATCATCTCAAACCATCAATCTCTGCTATCCTATCATCTCAAACCTTCACTCTGCTATCCTATCATCTCAAACCATCACTCTGCTATCCTATCACACCATCACTCTGCTATCCTATCATCTCAAACCATCACTCTGCTATCCTATCATCTCACACCATCACTCTGCTATCCTATCATCTCAAACCATCACTCTGCTATCCTATCATCTCAAACCATCACTCTGCTATCCTATCATCTCAAACCATCACTCTGCTATCCTATCATCTCAAACCATCACTCTGCTATCCTATCATCTCAAACCATCACTCTGCTATCCTATCATCTCAAACCATCACTCTGCTATCCTATCATCTCACACCATCACTCTGCTATCCTATCAAACCATCACTCTGCTATCCTATCATCTCACCATCACTCTGCTATCCTATAATCTCACACCATCACTCTGCTATCCTATCATCTCAAACCATCACTCTGCTATCCTATCATCACACCATCACTCTGCTATCCTAACATCTCACACCATCACTCTGCTATCCTATCACACCATCATCTCTGCTATCCTATCATCTCAAACCATCACTCTGCTATCCTATCATCTCAAACCATCACTCTGCTATCCTATCATCTCAAACCATCACTCTGCTATCCTATCATCTCAAACCATCACTCTGCTATCCTATCATCTCAAACCATCACTCTGCTATCCTATCATCTCAAACCATCACTCTGCTATCCTATCATCTCAAACCATCACTCTGCTATCCTATCATCTCAAACCATCACTCTGCTATCCTATCATCTCAAACCATCACTCTGCTATCCTATCATCTCAAACCATCACTCTGCTATCCTATCATCTCAAACCATCACTCTGCTATCCTAACATCTCACACCATCACTCTGCTATCCTATCATCTCAAACCATCACTCTGCTATCCTATCATCTCTAACACCATCACTCTGCTATCCTATCATCTCAAACCATCACTCTGCTATCCTATCACACCATCACTCTGCTATCCTATCATCTCAAACCATCACTCTGCTATCCTATCATCTCACACCATCACTCTGCTATCCTATCATCTCAAACCATCACTCTGCTATCCTATCATCTCAAACCATCACTCTGCTATCCTATCATCTCAAACCATCACTCTGCTATCCTATCATCTCAAACCATCACTCTGCTATCCTATCATCTCAAACCATCACTCTGCTATCCTATCATCTCAAACCATCACTCTGCTATCCTATCATCTCAAACCATCACTCTGCTATCCTATCATCTCAAACCATCACTCTGCTATCCTATCATCTCAAACCATCACTCTGCTATCCTATCATCTCACACCATCACTCTGCTATCCTATCATCTCACACCATCACTCTGCTATCTATAATCTCACACCATCACTCTGCTATCCGATCACACCATCACTCTGCTATCATCTCACACCATCACTCTGCTATCCGATCACACCATCACTCTTCATCATCTCACTCTGCTATCCTATCATCTCAAACCATCACTCTGCTATCCGATCACACCATCACTCTGCTATCATCTCACACCATCACTCTGCTATCCTATCACACCATCACTCTGCTATCCTATCATCTCAAACCATCACTCTGCTATCCGATCACACCATCACTCTGCTATCATCTCAAACCATCACTCTGCTATCCTATCATCACAAACCATCACTCTGCTATCATCTCACACCATCACTCTGCTATCCTATCACAAACCATCACTCTGCTATCATCATCTCAAACCATCACTCTGCTATCCTATCATCTCAAACCATCACTCTGCTATCCTATCATCTCACACCATCACTCTGCTATCCGATCAAACCATCACTCTGCTATCCGATCACACCATCACTCTGCTATCCGATCACACCATCACTCTGCTATCCTATCATCTCACACCATCACTCTGCTATCCGATCACACCATCACTCTGCTATCATCTCACACCATCACTCTGCTATCCGATCACACCATCACTCTGCTATCATCTCAAACCATCACTCTGCTATCCGATCACAAACCATCACTCTCCTATCATCTCAAACCATCACTCTGCTATCCTATCATCTCAAACCATCACTCTGCTATCCTATCATCTCAAACCATCACTCTGCTATCCTATCATCTCAAACCATCAACTCTGCTATCCTATCATCTCAAACCATCACTCTGCTATCCGATCACACCATCACTCTGCTATCCTATCATCTCACACCATCACTCTGCTATCCTATCATCTCAAACCATCACTCTGCTATCATCTCACACCATCACTCTGCTATCCTAACATCACACCATCACTCTGCTATCATCTCAAACCATCACTCTGCTATCCTATCATCTCAAACCATCACTCTGCTATCATCTCAAACCATCACTCTGCTATCCTATCACACCATCACTGCTATCCTATCATCTCAAACCATCACTCTGCTATCCTATCATCTCAAACCATCACTCTGCTATCCTATCATCTCACACCATCACTCTGCTATCCTATCATCTCAAACCATCACTCTGCTATCCTATCATCTCAAACCATCACTCTGCTATCCTATCATCTCAAACCATCACTCTGCTATCCTATCATCTCAAACCATCACTCTGCTATCCTATCATCTCAAACCATCACTCTGCTATCCTATCATCTCACACCATCACTCTGCTATCCTATCAAACCATCACTCTGCTATCCTATCACACCATCACTCTGCTATCCTATCACACCATCACTCTGCTATCCTATCATCTCACACCATCACTCTGCTATCCGATCACACCATCACTCTGCTATCCGATCACACCATCACTCTGCTATCCGATCACACCATCACTCTGCTATCATCTCACACCATCACTCTGCTATCCGATCACACCATCACTCTTCTATCATCTCACACCATCACTCTGCTATCATCTCACACCATCACTCTGCTATCCGATCACACCATCACTCTGCTATCATCTCACACCATCACTCTGCTATCCGATCACACCATCACTCTGCTATCCGATCACACCATCACTCTGCTATCCGATCACACCATCACTCTGCTATCATCTCACACCATCACTCTGCTATCCGATCACACCATCACTCTGCTATCATCTCACACCATCACTCTGCTATCCGATCACACCATCACTCTGCTATCATCTCACACCATCACTCTGCTATCCGATCACACCATCACTCTGCTATCATCTCACACCATCACTCTGCTATCCGATCACACCATCACTCTGCTATCCGATCACACCATCACTCTGCTATCCGATCACACCATCACTCTGCTATCATCTCACACCATCACTCTGCTATCCGATCACACCATCACTCTGCTATCATCTCACACCATCACTCTGCTATCCGATCACACCATCACTCTGCTATCATCTCACACCATCACTCTGCTATCCGATCACACCATCACTCTGCTATCATCTCACACCATCACTCTGCTATCCGATCACACCATCACTCTGCTATCATCTCACACCATTACTCTGCTATCCGATCACACCATCACTCTGCTATCCGATCACACCATCACTCTGCTATCCGATCACACCATCACTCTGCTATCATCTCACACCATCACTCTGCTATCCGATCACACCATCACTCTGCTATCATCTCACACCATCACTCTGCTATCCGATCACACCATCACTCTGCTATCATCTCACACCATCACTCTGCTATCCGATCACACCATCACTCTGCTATCATCTCAAACCATCACTCTGCTATCCGATCACACCATCACTCTGCTATCATCTCACACCATCACTCTGCTATCCGATCACACCATCACTCTGCTATCCGATCACACCATCACTCTGCTATCATCTCACACCATCACTCTGCTATCCGATCACACCATCACTCTGCTAACATCTCACACCATCACAACATTCTTAGCTAGCATAAATAGTTTCCTGCTGTTTTGTCTCAGAGAGAGAGGAGTTTGTACATGTGAGGAATAGGCCAACAGTATCGCTGGGCCGTGTCCGCTTGCATCCCTGTCATGGTGATGTGGCACTAAAAGAGCACCAGTGAAACACAAAGTACACATACCTGGAAGGACAATCAGAGAAATAGCACTTCTCTCCTAGCAGAGGATTACGTTGTGTGACCTGTAACATAAGCAACCCATAAGGCAGTGGTTCCCAACCAGGAGTACTAGGAACCCTGGGGGTACCTGCCCTATCCACAGGGGACACTTTATGGGTTCTCCAGACAGAGTCAAATTCAGTTGATGGTACAGTAACCGAAAAAGGTTGGGAACCACTAGGTTAAGGTTAACCATAAGGTTACAATGAGTTATGTTCCCCCACACCAAATCCCTGCCGTCCCCCACCAAATCCCCTGCCGTCCCCCACACCAAACCCCTGCCGTCCCCCCACACCAAGCCCCCTGCCGTCCCCCCACACCAAGCCCCCTGCCGTCCCCCCACCCCAAAGTGGGACGGCAGGGGGCTTGGTGTGGGGGGACGGCTGGGGGCTTGGTGTTTTTTAGTTTAGTTCATTTTATTTTTACAGGGACAGTGCACATTAATCAACGTTTCAGTAAAAGTGCCGGTTTTAGCCAGCCAGCTAATTTTCAACCGCAGTCCCTGGGCAGGTTATTAAAAACAATTACAATATAGACAATAGCACCATAGAACAAGCAAGACATAGCAACATAGGACAAGCAAGACATAGCATACAGACAGAGCAACAGAACAAAAAGCAGCAAGACAGGGGGCATAACTGATTGATTAGGCGAGGAGGGTGCAGTAGGTATTGATTAGGAGAGGAGGGTGCAGTAGGTATTGATTAGGAGAGGAGGGTGCAGTAGGTATTGATTAGGAGAGGAGGGTGCAGTAGGTATTGATTAGGGAGGAGGGTGGAGGTATTGGGTGCAGTAGGTATTGATTTGTATTGATTAGGAGAGGAGGGTGCATTGATTAGGTATTGATTAGGCGAGGAGGGTGCAGTAGGTATTGATTAGGCGAGGAGGGTGCAGTAGGTATTGATTAGGAGAGGAGGGTGCAGTAGGTATTGATTAGGCGAGGAGGGTGCAGTAGGTATTGATTAGGCGAGGAGGGTGCAGTAGGTATTGATTAGGAGAGGAGGGTGCAGTAGGTATTGATTAGGCGAGGAGGGTGCAGTAGGTATTGATTAGGAGAGGAGGTTGCAGTAGGTATTGATTAGGAGAGGAGGGTGCAGTAGGTATTGATTAGGTGAGGAGGGTGCAGTAGGTATTGATTAGGCGAGGAGGGTGCAGTAGGTATTGATTAGGAGAGGAGGGTGCAGTAGGTATTGATTAGGAGAGATGGGTGCAGTAGGTATTGATTAGGAGAGGAGGGTGCAGTAGGTATTGATTAGGCGAGGAGGGTGCAGTAGGTATTGATTAGGAGAGGAGGGTGCAGTAGGTATTGATTAGGATAGGAGGATGCAGTAGGTATTGATTAGGAGAGGAGGATGCAGTAGGTATTGATTAGGAGAGGAGGATGCAGTAGGTATTGATTAGGCGAGGAGGGTGCAGTAGGTATTGATTAGGTAGTCCCCCCCATCACCTTCCTCCATCTCCATCTTATCTAAGTGGGTCATTTATTTTCGTGTAGAATTGGTTGAGTAAAAGTTTGCCAAGGTCTTGCAGTAATTATCTCCATGGCTGTATCGCTATACCCAGCAGGGGGGCCTTCTTGTATTCTCTCTATAATGCATCAGCCCCGTGTTGGAGGGAGCGCCTTAAACATCCCCCCAGTGGATTGAAAAAAAAGTTGACGCTGCTCTTTGTTTGGAGCAGAGACATATTAGTGTCTTTATTTGGCAGTGTGGAATCGGAGATTGTTGTAATTATTTCGTAGTGGTTTGGTTTTCTCCCTGTTGGATTGGGAACACCTGGGATGCTTTTAGTGGGAAACCGCGGCGGCATGCCCAGATAGATGGCTGGATGGAGGAGAAGAACTCCACAGGGAGAAAGAAGTCTTTTAAAACGGGGTACATACCACATAAAGGTTGAGAAAAACAGCAATATCTTTCAATAGAATGAAAGTCAAAGAGTTCACTTACTGCTTCCCAAACAAAAGCTCCGGGGGCTTTGAATGACGGTATAAACATGATGTGATTATTATCTTTGATTATGAAGTTAACACTGATTATGAAGTTATTATAAAGTTAACACTGATTATAAAGTTAACACTGATTATGAAGTTAACACTGATTATGAAGTTAACACTGATTATAAAGTTAACACTGATTATAAAGTTAACACTGATTATGAAGTTAACACTGATTATGAAGTTAACACTGATTATGAAGTTTAACACGATGTCATTATTATCTGTGATTATGAAGTTAACATGACCACATTCTCTAAATCTAACTGAAAGTTTTGAAGCCCTGGCCAGGATGTGTGTTGATGTCCACGACGTAGAGTGTGTTTCAAATGGCCACCTATTCCCTACATAGTGCACTACTGGTCATAGGCTCTGGTCTAAAGTAGTGCACTACTGGTCATAGGCTCTGGTCTAAAGTAGTGCACTACTGGTCATAGGCTCTAGTCTAAAGTAGTGCACTACTGGTCATAGGCTCTGGTCTAAAGTAGTGCACTACTGGTCATATGGCTCTAGTCTAAAGTAGTGCACTACTGGTCATAGGCTCTAGTCTAAAGTAGTGCACTACTGGTCATAGGCTCTGGTCTAAAGTAGTGCACTACTGGTCATAGGCTCTGGTCTAAAGTAGTGCACTACTGGTCATAGGCTCTAGTCTAAAGTAGTGCACTACTGGTCATAGGGCTCTGGTCTAAAGTAGTGCACTACTGGTCATAGGGCACTGGTCTAAAGTAGTGCACTACTGGTCATAGGGCTCTGGTCTAAAGTAGTGCACTACTGGTCATAGGCTCTGGTGTAAAGTAGTGCACTACTGGTCATAGGCTCTAGTCTAAAGTAGTGCACTACTGGTCATAGGGCTCTGGTCTAAAGTAGTGCACTACTGGTCATAGGGCACTGGTCTAAAGTAGTGCACTACTGGTCATAGGGCTCTGGTCTAAAGTAGTGCACTACTGGTCATAGGCTCTGGTGTAAAGTAGTGCACTACTGGTCATAGGGCTCTAGTCTAAAGTAGTGCACTACTGGTCATAGGCTCTGGTCTAAAGTAGTGCACTACTGATCATAGGCTCTAGTCTAAAGTAGTGCACTACTGGTCATAGGCTCTGGTCTAAAGTAGTGCACTACTGATCATAGGCTCTGGTCTAAAGTAGTGCACTACTGGTCATAGGGCTCTGGTCTAAAGTAGTGCACTACTGGTCATAGGGCTCTGGTCTAAAGTAGTGCACTACTGGTCATAGGGCTCTAGTCTAAAGTAGTGCACTACTGGTCATAGGCTCTAGTCTAAAGTAGTGCACTACTGGTCATAGGCTCTAGTCTAAAGTAGTGCACTACTGGTCATAGGGCTCTGGTCTAAAGTAGTGCACTACTGGTCATATGGCTCTGGTCTAAAGTAGTGCACTACTGGTCATAGTCTCTGGTCTAAAGTAGTGCACCACATAGGGAATAGGGTGCCATTTGGAAAGTAGAGATACAGTAATGACCTCAAGAGAGCACATCTCGTTCCGCACCACGGTCCCAATCATAAATTCATTTAGTCAACAGTAACATAACCTGGTTAACCCAGAGCTAAGATGCCTGATGTTTATGTAGTCTATCCACGAGATATTTCAACTAACACAAACGGGTCATTCCACCGATTCAGTGCCTTTTGAGAAGTGCATCTTTCACATCACTGTAACACAGTCATAACGACTTGATCAACAAACATGTTTTCAATCTGAAGGTCAAATAAAACATGACTACAATAGGTGCCAAATAAAGTAACAAGTTGAACGTAACTGGGTTGATGACAGGGTTGATGACAGGGTGGATGACAGGGTGGATGACAGGGTTGATGACAGGGTGGATGACAGGGTGGATGACAGGGTGGATGACAGGGTGGATGACAGGGTTGATGACAGTGTGGATGACAGGGTGGATGACAGGGTTGATGACAGGGTGGATGACAGGGTGGATGACAGGATAGATGACAGGGTTGATGACAGGGTTGATGACAGTGTGGATGACAGGGTGGATGACAGGGTTGATGACAGGGTGGATGACAGGGTGGATGACAGGATAGATGACAGGGTTGATGACAGGGTGGATGACAGGGTGGATGACAGGATAGATGACAGGGTGGATGACAGGGTTGATGACAGGGTGGATGACAGGGTTGATGACAGGGTGGATGACAGGGTTGATGACAGTTTGATGACAGGGTGGATGACAGAGTTGATGACAGGATAGATGACAGAGTTGATGACAGTTTTGATGACAGGATAGATGACAGGATAGATGACAGGCTTGATGATTTCTTCTTAAAATCAGCAATTAATCCCCTTGTGACAGGAGGACTAGAAGCTTGTATTTAAAGTAATAGTTTCACCACATTAAAAACTAGAGGTCAGTTCTAGTAACAGAGGTTGACCTTAAAATGAGGGACAGACGAAAAATGAATCACATTAAATAACATTCTTCAGAAATGACTTTGTCAAAGCAACAAAATAAGTAGGGCTTTACAACGACAGTGAAATTTTGAGAAATGATGGGATTAAGAACTATAAAATCTTCCTAGAAGTGACACAGGGTTGAGGGTCTTTAGTAAGCTTTATTATTATTTTTGAATTCTCCATGTGGTTTATATCGTCATTTAATAGAACAGGCTTTTACATTTAATATTGGTGCACAATAAAAGGCACTTTTTTTTTTTTTTTACCCAGGAATGTAATTATTTACAAAATAAAGTTTAGGTAACCTATAATTAATATCCAAATAAGTCTAAAGTATTTTATCAACTTATTTTTCAGTACTTTAGTACTCTTTTGAATAGTTTCTGACATTAACGTTGACCTAAATAATAATTTAAAAATAATTAGTCAGTTAAATATTATTAGTTGTGGTGGGGGGGGTCATTCCTCTGGCTTGTAAAATATGGACGTGATTGACGCTCTAAACGTGAGGAATTGGAGTCAGGGAGTTCTATAGATACAGTCTTCCAAGCTTTTGTTTGTAAAACGAGTTGTTTTTTTGTGGGTTTTGTTACACGACAGTAGGTACAAGATTTGTCACCGTCGATCATTTCTGTAGGCAGATTGTGTGTGTGTGTAGTTTACTAAAGGTTATAACCTCTCTGGCTCCTGTATCAACTCCGCTCTACATCTACACAATGAACCGATACTGAGAGAGAGAGAGAGAGAGAGAGAGAGAGAGAGAGAGAGAGAGAGAGAGAGAGAGAGAGAGAGAGAGAGAGAGAGAGAGAGAGAGAGAGAGAGAGAGAGAGAGAGAGAGGCTGAAGCGGAGCAGAGATACACACTATTTATAGAACCAACTCTTTTCCTGTCTTCACTTTCTCATCTACCTCTTGGGCCCGCTTGCTACAAAGAGAAAGTATCAAAACGTCTCCATCTTGTTTTGGGTGTGTGGGATTTACTGTAGAATGATACATAGTGATATCTGTGTTACTTTTAGTTTCATTGTGTTACTTTTAATTTATACAACTGTATCAAACACTACATTGTAGAATAGATTATAGACATTGTGTAAATATATCACATATTTCATGAGATTGTGTTGGGAGTATAAGACCTTTGTGAAATGATAGGGGAGTGATACATCTCCTGGTCCTCTGGTCTTTCTCAAGGTTACTTCCTGCCCTGGATCTTGCTATTGTCATTTGAAAGAAAATGTACAACCATATCGCTTTAAATGTTACGCGTTTGGCTCTGTCACGACCCTTGACCAAAAGCTAATAACGATGTCCTAGTTTTCAGAACAACATTTATCCTCCAGTTGGTGGTCTATGCACCACACACGTTTTGTTTAGAGATGAGATTCCAGATGTTTACATATGTCACCTTGTCTCCCCAGCCCAGCAGATGCTCCTCCTATGGCAGGGAGTGAACCGGATGAGAGAGGAGGCAGCAGGACAGTCCATGATGTGGAGTCACCACAGACACAGCTACCCAGGTGAACTAATGAGTCATAGCCTGGTCCCAGGCCCGGTTTGTGCTATCATGTTTGGTATGACAAGGACAGGCAAGGAGTGACATGATAACACAAAACAGATTGGTATCCAGGCTAATAGAATCCTCATTACAGCCCTCATTAAAACTCAGGTCCCCAAACTACATTCAGAAATATGTAAAAAAGACACTTCATAAAGCGACCAGACACTAAGACACTTCATATAGCGACCAGACACTAAGACACTTCATATAGCGACCAGACACTAAGACACTTCATAAAGTGACCAGACACTAAGACACTTCATATAGCGACCAGACACTAAGACACTTCATATAGCGACCAGACACTAAGACACTTCATATAGCGACCAGACACTAAGACACTTCCTATAGCGACCAGACACTAAGACACTTCATAAAGCGACCAGACACTAAGACACTTCATATAGCGACCAGACACAGACAAGACACTTCATATAGCGACCAGACACTAAGACACTTCATATAGCGACCAGACACTAAGACACTTCATAAATAGAGGACCAGACACTAAGACACTTCATAAATAGCAGACCAGACACTAAGACACTTCAGTAATAAATAGAGGATATACAGACAATAAGACACTTCATATAGCGACAGTAATAAAAAACACTAAGACACTTCAGATATCAGATTATATACGTAATAAATAGATATACAGTAATAAAAGACACAGTAATAAATAGATTATATACAGTAATATATACAGTAATAAATAGAGGATATACTAAGACACTTCAGTAATAAATAGGATATACAGTAAATAGATTATATACAGTAATAAATAGTAATAGATTATATACAGTAATAAATAGATTATATACAGTAATAAATAGAGGATATACAGTAATAGATTATATAAGTAATAAACAGGATATACAGTAATAAATAGAGGATATACAGTAATAGATTATATACAGTAATAAATAGAGGATATACACTATATACAGTAATAAATAGGATATACAGTAATAAATAGATTATATAGCAGTAATAGATTATATACAGACATATAAGACAGGATTCATATATAAATATATACAGTAATAAATAGATTATATACAGATAAATAAGACAGGTAATATACAGTAATATAGATAACCAGTAATAAAAAATAGATTATAACAGTAATAAAAGAGATATCAGTAATAAATAGAGGATATACAGTAATAAATAGATTATATACAGTAATAAATAGATTATATACAGTAATAAATAGAGGATATACAGTAATAAATAGAAATACAGAGGATATACAGTAATAAATAGAGGATATAACAGTAATAAATAAAGAGGATATACAGTAATAAATAGATTATATACAGTAATAAATAGATTATATACAGTAATAAATAGAGGATATACAGTAATAAATAGAGGATATACAGTAATAGATTATATACAGTAATAAATAGAGGATATACAGTAATAAATAGAGGATATACAGTAATAAATAGAGGATATACAGTAATAAATAGATTATATACAGTAATAAATAGAGGATATACAGTAATAGATTATATACAGTAATAAATAGAGGATATACAGTAATAAATAGATTATATACAGTAATAAATAGAGGATATACAGTAATAAATAGAGGATATACAGTAATAAATAGAGGATATACAGTAATAAATAGATTATATACATAATAATAAAATACAGTAATAAATAGATATACAGTAATAAATTATATACAGTAATAAATAGAGGATATACAGTAATAAATAGAGGATATACAGTAATAAATAGAGGATATAAATAGATTATATACAGTAATAAATAGATTATATACAGTAATAAATAGAGGATATACAGTAATATACAGTAATAAATAGAGGATATACAGTAATAAATAGAGGATATACAGTAATAAATAGAGTAATAATAGTAATAGTATATACAGTAATAAATTATATACAGTAATAAATAGAGGATATACAGTAATAAATAGAGGATATACAGTAATAAATAGAGGATATACAGTAATAAATAGATTATATACAGTAATAAATAGATTATATACAGTAATAAATAGAGGATATACAGTAATAAATAGAGTATATACAGTAATAAATAGAGGATATACAGTAATAAATAGAGGATATACAGTAATAAATAGAGGATATACAGTAATAGATTATATACAGTAATAAATAGAGGATATACAGTAATAGATTATATACAGTAATAAATAGATTATATACAGTAATAAATAGAGGATATACAGTAATAAATAGAGGATATACAGTAATAAATAGAGGATATACAGTAATAAATAGAGGATATAATAGATTATATACAGTATACAGTAATAAATAGATTATATACAGTAATAAATAGAGGATATACAGTAATAAATAGAGGATATACAGTAATAAATAGAGGATATACAGTAATAAATAGAGGATATACAGTAATAAATAGAGGATATACAGTAATAGATTATATACAGTAATAAATAGAGGATATACAGTAATAAATAGAGGATATACAGTAATAAATAGATTATATACAGTAATAAATAGAGGATATACAGTAATAAATAGAGGATATACAGTAATAAATAGAGGATATACAGTAATAAATAGAGGATATACAGTAATAGATTATATACAGTAATAAATAGAGGATATACAGTAATAGATTATATACAGTAATAAATAGAGGATATACAGTAATAGATTATATACAGTAATAAATAGAGGATATACAGTAATAAATAGAGGATATACAGTAATAAATAGATTATATACAGTAATAAATAGAGGATATACAGTAATAAATAGATTATATACAGTAATAAATAGAGGATATACAGTAATAAATAGAGGATATACAGTAATAAATAGAGGATATACAGTAATAAATAGAGGATATACAGTAATAAATAGAGGATATACAGTAATAAATAGATTATATACAGTAATAAATAGAGGATATACAGTAATAAATAGAGGATATACAGTAATAAATAGAGGATATACAGTAATAAATAGATTATATACAGTAATAAATAGATTATATACAGTAATTATATACAGTAATAAATAGAGGATATACAGTAATAAATAGAGGAATAAATAGATATACAGTAATAAATAGAGGATATACAGTAATAAATAGATTATATACAGTAATAAATAGTAATAGATTATATACAGTAATAAATAGAGGATATACAGTAATAAATAGAGGATATACAGTAATAAATAGAGGATATACAGTAATAAATAGAGGATATACAGTAATAAATAGAGGATATACAGTAATAAATAGAGGATATACAGTAATAAATAGAGGATATACAGTAATAAATAGATATACAGGATATACAGTAATAAATAGAGGATATACAGTAATAAATAGAGGATATACAGTAATAAATAGAGGATATACAGTAATAAATAGATTATATACAGTAATAAATAGAGGATATACGGTAATAAATAGAGGATATACAGTAATAAATATATGATATAATGTGGGAAATAGAGTGTCATCACAGTCTTGGATGGACTGTGACCAGAAATCAGACCAATTTCTTTCTTGACTATCCAATTATTAGCCAACTGGGCCCAGGTGCACTATATAGTGAATAGTGTGCACTATATAGAGAATAGGGTACCATTTGAGTCACTGAAATAATAGAGTATGATCACTGTGCTGCGGGGCTGCATACCAAACAACCAATGAATGATGCTGCCAATACATGCTCCACTCCCACCCCCAAAAAAACACACAACATATTCATTTAATTAATTTAATTTCAGTTGCCTGCTGGTACAGCAACTCTCTCCGTTTGCTTTGGAGGATGTTGTGTTGTCCACTCCACACACTAAGACAAAAACCAAGAAAGAGAAGTGAGGCTGAAGAAGATGCAGAATCTCTTTAGTTGTCACTCAGTATTAACACTTATTCTATATGCCGCATGGCTGGAACTACAAATAAACATCAGAAGGAACACATTTATTAAAGTTCTGTTTCTTTTATTATTTGGTTTTCATTCCAAACATACATTTTCCAATTCTAAGATTGTGTAAAGCAAAAATAAATAAATAAATTATATATATAATTGGTTAAATAACCTACATAAATAAATACTACCCTTAAACTGTCCTCCATACATTGGCATACACCTTATAGGCTACTTTTAATTAGTACTTTTAATAACTTTAAACGTACTTTCTCAAAATAAACGTTTTAACGCTATATCAATTGCACAAAAAAGAGTGAACGGGTTAAGGTTACAAACGTACAAACCTCCCTCTATTTGCTCATAGTTCAGACAGACAGGTAAACAGACAGGCAGACAGACAGGTAACTAGGAGTGGGAGTGGCTGGCTGAAAAGATCCTCAAGGAAATAGCTCAAAACATTACAAGTTTATTACGGAAATGGCAACGCGATGAATGCCCTCTTCGCGCAAAGTTAGTTATAGGTTAGGTTATTATCGTAGAGCACCGGGTTACTTGCTGTATAGCACGTTGTGACCACGGCTAATGTAAAAAGGAGTTTATAAAATACATTGTTATTTCGAGGTTATGTCTATTTGAAAATGAATACAAAGTGACCTAAATTAGATTTAAGGGAGATGATTTTTTTTATTTAAAAAAACTGATTATTAGATGTGATATCATGAGGCATAATGTTCTGTGCAAATGGGCCCATATGTATTTTATTTAGGCCTAACTTCAATAACCTCATACTCATCATTCAAATGGGAGATAAAACAAATAGACGTGACACACAGTGTTTACTTTTATGCACCATGACGCAGTAGCCTGTATTTTTGGAAAGCTGCACGTCTTTTCAACAACAACAAAACCAGATCTTATTTCGATAGGTATTAAGTATTGGTATTGAGCCAGGCGCATTTCATGTTAATATGCACTTACGCGTTGCACACTTGATTTAATTTAGGGGGCTAGCCGGGCTACTGTCAGTTTGACATGTAGGCCACAATTCATCGCACAGGTGACTTAATGGCAAATTGATACAATGATGATTCTCGGTCCATTGTAAAGCTTAGGGCCTTTCACTTCACTTCAACCGTAAATTATTTGCAGTGTTAGATCCACATCAAAATATTATTTAAATTCGACGAGTAGGCTATTAGAGTTGCCTAAAAAAGAAAGAAGTCCCCTTCTGAGAGAGCCTTGCATTGCACTCATTTAGGAGCGCTTAGTGTTCATTGCACTAAGGGGTTTGAAATTCAGGGTTAGCCTCGACCTTGACAAAACGACCAGAGTGGTTCACACTTCAAACAGTATGCTAACTGGTTAAAATATCTCTGATTTGGAGTAAGAACAAGGGCCAATGAAATATTTGTCCTGTTAGAATAACTAATATTAGGCAAACAGGAGACGATAAACGCTCTGCGCGGTTAAGAATGTTGGCCCCGTGGCCTTTACATTTGATATGCCGCAGGTAGGCGATGTGTCTGTGTATTAGTCATTAACAAAAACAAATATATAAGCTATACTAATTGCAGTCTATTTGTCTTTATTCATTTGACGGCTAATGAGAGCCGTAAAGGGCATGTAGACTACTTTTGTGTGGCATTAAATAATACCTTATACCAATGTTATTCCAATACTATGCCTAGTGTTTTTCATTCGTAATTTGAACATTTTTGGGGGGTAAGATTACGTAATTGAATTTGGGAAGTTTGCTGTAGGGTATATTGCCCAACATTGGCTGCTGACGGATGTCAGAGAGAGAGAGAGAGAGAGAGCGTAAATAGTTAATGCATTGCATAGCAGCGGACGGCTGCGATTATATAGGACAAACTGCATAGCGTTAAACCAGTTGTTAGCCTATAGAGGTTATGGTCAAAATGACCGCAATAACCTAAATTACTAAACAAATGTAACCGATTATAAAACGGCCAGCATACCAAAGCTTTTCCGATGTCAAAGGGATCTTTTTTTGTTTTTATCACCAAAAAGAAGGAGTCCGATTACAATAATTATTTTCTATTGATTAAATGACATTATAGATGACTTATTGCACCCACAACAGAATGCATTATCATTTACATTTAGATTATGTTCTCTATGGTGCGCAAATATCCCGTTTCTAGTAGATTCAAGATAATTATCACAGCAAATAGGCTAACATCACAGCTTCCTTTCTCACAATGTAGGCTACCACTGTGCCAAACATATAGTCAGATAAACCTGGCAACCCAAAGGCTACAGCAACGGAGAATCGCAGTGATTAAAAGAGAGTTTTCAAGCAAAATGTCTATGATTCACAAATATAATCTAATCCTAAACAAACCCTTGTGATGATTTGCCAGCAGTCCAGAGCAATGAAGGTGGAAACAGGGATGGGATGGGGGGTGGGGGTTCAAAATGAATATTCTCTGCGGGAGAAGCAAAAAAAAATGTAAATACTATCACAACAAATAGGCCTGTACAACGCGTGTCCGTGTGAATAAGCAGTCCAGTTCGGTTCTGTGTAGGTAAATGTCTGTGGGTTTCATAAAGGGAAAGGCGACGAATGGACAACTTCGCTTATGTCACGGAATAGCAAATTAGTTCTGTGAATTTAGGGGCTGGACTAAGAGGCAGGGGTTTACGTAGGCAACTCTTCTGCCCATGTGACCGTCTAGGTCTGGGAGAATCCAAAATTAGGGGGTATAAAAATAAAATACTCCATTTCTTTTCAAATATAGAAAAATAGTATAAAATGTTCAATCATTTTAGCTTGCTTTTGTAATACACTTGTTCCATAAGTCATGTTGTATAATACGCACGGAAATCAAAATCTCAGAAAGACCATTTCTCAGCAATCATTAAAACCTGACTCTCCCCTTCCCTCGGAAAGTGGTATCGCCACAAGCTCAAATTCTGAGAATTGAGCTCCTCTGATTCTTAGAACTGGGGTTCTTAGAAGTGGTGATGCAAGAAGTTTCTAGGAAAGCAATATCAGGTGATATTTTTTAAACAATTATTTTTTTTCCCTATGTAATTTGGCGCGAAGTTGTACTCTTCGTTGCAGGTGATGGCGTAGTGCTGGCTGTGTTTCTGAATGTGTTTTATAATGTAAATCTAGGTGATTTGAAGGTGTTTTTTGGTAGACTGTTTAGAGCGCACGGTTGTTGCCGGGTGACAGTTCTCTTGACATGTCTGTTTCTGTAATAATATTCCGCTGTCTTCACTTCACTATTACGGCTCTCGGTTCGCCTTCTGTCGGTTTTGACAGTGGAGGCGTTTTGATACTGTACTGTGCTGATCGCGAAACAGACATGAGATGACGTGGTTATTCTGTTAGATCTGACTTTACTGCTAATAATGAACAAGGGAGTTCAGTTTAACTAAATGCTGCCTTCTTTATTTTAAGCAAAACTTGGTTTAGATCTGACCTGGCTGGATTTAGTGTATTTTGTATTTACTATCAACGGCGTTGCACAGAAAGGATTTCAGTGGTTAATATAACGTGATTCCCATCCGCATAACTAAGTAACTTGCACAGTGTGTTTGGGCTTGTGGTAGATGGGCAGGGGTAGGTGTGTCAGTGTTGTTATACTACATTGTTTTAGATATCCTGACAGTCTTGGAGAAAATAATCACATCTAACATCGGGATCTGGTTGCACGAGATATTGATTGTCTTGTTTCGCAGTGTTCCTGTCCCCCCCCCGTACACACACACACACACACACACCTCACGGAAATATGGTTTTTAGTTTGTAGCTTTCCACAGCCTAGTTTACGAGTGCAAGTTTGTACCTGCGTGCTATCTGTCTGGAGCCAGGGATGGATGATTTTAGGCAACATGACAGGAAAACGGAACAATGTCGTAGTTATAGTATTTTGAATGGTTAACATATACAATGTTGCAGCATTAGAATGTATTTGTGTGCTAAGCTTCCATGCAAGAAATCTGATTTTAATTTTTTTTTTTAAAGTGGATTTGAAGTGTAGTTAAGTGTCTGAAAGTAGTACCTTTGAATCTCTTCATCTGTGAATTTGATTTGAAAAGTGAATAACAGAAAAAAAATTTTTTTTGAACAATTGGAGAATACTAAAGCAATAGTCGTAGGTGGGTTGTAGCCTCTGATGACCGCTGAGAAGAAGCCTGTGTACTTGTGTACATGATTCGAGTGGTAGCCCGAGACTCGGCATTGAGTCAGAGTGATAGTACTTGTTCCAATGTGTTATTGAACGGGCTGGCTATTCCACGTGAAGAAACTGTCCTTTTAAAAACATTTATTACAATGTGTTGGACGGGGGGGGGGGACATGACGTGGTAGTAAGTTAGGATACTCGTTAAAAAGCAGACTGTAGCCTAAAACAAACCAACTTTGACAAGTGTTCTCTCAAAATATGCTCAAGTCTTGTTGTGCGTTGCAATTACATTATGTTATTGCCAGAACACAGCGTTTCCTAACCTCGGTCCTGGGGACATCCCTGTGTGCACGTTTTTATCTTTGCCCTAAAAATAATAAAAACGTGATGATTCATGAGATGATTTGAATAAACTGAGTAGTGCTAGGAAAAAACCCAAACTTGCACCCATTGGGATCCCCAGGACCGAGTTTGGGAAACACTGTCATAACGTGTTCTCTTGCGCCTGACTACCCGCTATTTATATTGCGGAAGAGCACACGCATACATTTCTAGGCTAGCTTAATATATTGATGACATCTTGTGGTGAATCATATTTAAATATTCATGGAGCAGTTTGCCCTGTAATCTACTTTTTGATTGCATTAAATATTTAAGTGTAGTTGTGTTATTATTGTTAATACTAGTTGAATCATTCTGTCTTCTGTCAGTGCACAGTGAAGTTAAATCTGGCAACTTTTGTCTTTCGCATTCATACAAACTTGCCATGCTAAAAGAAAAGAAAAGTTTCTCTCCATCTCAGATTTCTGTGTGAATAAATAGTGGCACGGTAGTTATTTTTTTAATTAACGATATTGTCGGGAAAATGTAACTCTGGAGTGTGCCGTTGATTCGGATGGAAAATGACTTCGAATCCCGATACAGAATGTTCAATACGTCATAAGTGTCCCGATGATGGCACACACGTTATCATTTAAAAGACGCACCGCTTTATCATTTACCGTAGCCGGTGTGTCAACCAGACAGGTGTATGGTGTAGTATACTGTACTCTTGGGAAGAAGTTTCCAAACACCTGGCGTCTTGTATTTCTCTACTTTATCATGTCCTGTTTCCATGCTGAATGTGACAGTGTTGCTATGTGACATTAAATGATAAGCTGCCGCCTAACCACAGGCTAGACTTTCTGAATGAGGGTACCGGGGCTGTCATTCATCCTCGAACATTCACGTTTGTGTCGCAACAATACAGAAATCAAGTGTTCTCCTACTTTCTGAACAGAAAATGTTACTTGAATGCTCCAGACTTTATGCTGTTCAATGGCGCTGTCTATTGGCTGCAAACCTCTACTGCAATCGGGGATATGATGAGAAGCGACGAGGGCAATTTCCTATATTAAAATAACCAATCTTTTTAAAAGCGCCCGATGCACCCAGCCTTCCTGCCATGCTTTCTCTGGTATGTCTTAATGTCCCATTAAACTACTGCATCGGGACCAGGGCTCTCCATACCCTGTGGATGTTGGCTCCAACCCCAGTTGTAACTAACCTGATTTCATTTGATCAATCAGATGTGCTAGATTAGGTTTTGTGCAATAACCTACAGGAGGGTAACTCTCCAGGAACAGGGTTAGAGAGCCCTCCAGGTTGAACCACGTACCACCGGTTCTCTCCTTCAAAATAGCAGGTATTTGATGAATAACCTTATGTATATCCACGGCACTGACCATGGGGAATTTATTTTTGTATTTTTCCAGAGCTCGACAAGATGGCTTGCGCAGCAGACAGCTGTATCCAATTCACGCGTCACGCCAGCGACGTGCTGCTGAACCTCAACCGGCTACGGAGCCGGGACATCCTCACAGATGTCACCATCCTGGTCAACAGACAGCAGTTCCGCGCTCACAAGACTGTCCTCATGGCCTGCAGGTGTGTTGACTCCCCAAGTCCCAGTATGTGTCATCGTGCCTTGTCCTTGTCATGCCAAAACAGTGTTTCTGGTGTTGACATACTAGCACGAACAGATCTAGCACCAGGCTCTGTCCCACTTTTGCCCCCCCACTTTCTGTCACGCTTGAACCCAGTTTGGCATGTTGCTGTTCTGTACTTGGCATGATATTTAAAGTCCCTTTCCTGTCTCTGTCTCTCTCACACACTGTTCTGTGCCCGGGTTCCCGATCTCCATGGAACTTATGCTTACTAGTGTTTTAACGATGCAGCTTTCCTACAACGGCCCGAAGACGTAACATCAAATCAAATCTATTTATAAAGCCCTTCTTAAATCAGCTGATATCTCAATGTGCTGTACAGAAACCCAGACCTAAAAAAATAAATAAAAAAAACAGCAAGGAATGCAGGTGTAGAAACATGCGTTTCTTTTCCAAAACACAACGCGAGACAACGTTCACTAAGTGCGTCGTTGAGACATAGTGTTAATGTTGAGGCATAGTGTTGATGTTGAGGCATAGTGTTGATGTTGAGGCATAGTGTTGATGTTGAGGCATAGTGTTGATGTTGAGGCATAGTGTTGATGTTGAGGCATAGTGTTGATGTTGAGGCATAGTGTTGATGTTGAGGCATAGTGTTGATGTTGAGGCATAGTGTTGATTTTGAGGCATAGTGTTGATGTTGAGGCATAGTGTTGATGTTGAGGCATAGTGTTGATGTTGAGGCATAGTGTTAATTGAGGCATAGTGTTAATTGAGGCATAGTGTTAATTGAGGCATAGTGTTGATGTTGAGGCATAGTGTTGATGTTGAGGCATAGTGTTGATGTTGAGGCATAGTGTTGATGTTGAGGCATAGTGTTGATGTTGAGGCATAGTGTTGATGTTGAGGCATAGTGTTGATGTTGAGGCATAGTGTTGATGTTAAGAGGTACTGTGGTCAATGGCGCCACCTAGTGGACAACAATTATAGAAAAACAAATCACAAGAGAACGATCGAATGGAGACCTAGGTGGGAAATGAGTGATTTAAAAAAAATGATCGTGTCAAGTCGTCATGGAAACCGTTGTATCCTGATAAAATGATCATACCGATGATAGTTACATTCCTACTGAAACGCAAAACAAAAACATTTGAAGTGTTTTCTAACTTATCTCGTCGCTTCTTCCAAGCTTTGGAAATAACATTTGCATACCAGGAACACGTATTTTCTGAATAGCCATTCAAGTTCTTCAAAAGTACTACTACAGAATAGTTCTGTGTTTTTTTTTGCATTTTTGCAAGGTTTCTCTTAAATCATAAAGTGCAGTTAAATCTTGATCTCCCCTAAATCAGACTCTACACAGCCACTCTTGTTTATCTATGGTGTTGAACCTCCCTATTTATATTGCCAGAGGCAGTATCCCGGTTCTCATCACAAGGATATTTGAATTATTGTTAGGTGACTGGTGTGTCAGGGTTCGAGATGTGTTTTGAAAATAGTTTTTAAATCTGGTTAGAAGTTTGAGTTCACGGTTCTTTTGTCGCTAAAGCGTTAACTTGTGTTTGATCATGTTGTCGTCGCATCATAACTTGATTCTAAATGTGTTGTAGAGAAAATTCCTTTTGTCCAAAAGGGTAATTGTAGGTTTTATCCCCGTTTGAAAACCTCTAGTATGTCATTAACACTGTTCCAGAACCTTATTTCACTCCTCTTGCCTTCCTGTCACTGGGCTCCCAACCCATGTCTCCTTGACTAGCAAGGCTTGGGGGAAAGCTTATACACTCCAAGGAAACATCTTGTAGCTCTGTTTTGAATCGTTAGCCTTTATTTCACAAAATAAAACAAAAACATTTAATTATTAAGTCTATATTCTCCCAATTTCACATATTTCCAACATATATATATTTTCACATTTTATACTTGACAAGCATCTCCCTCATTCCAGCTCTTGGCACTGTGCATACAGATGGTCACGGCTCTGTGTCAATTTCCGTGCGTACTCAAAGCAAACGTTCATATTGATAAATCTCACATTTTTGATTTGATATTATCCCACACATGATTGACGACTACACGCGATTGATAAATCAGTCCCCAAGTGTGCAAAGCTCTTAGACTTACCCAAAGGTGATTCTAACAGTTGTGGTAATAAACTGGGGTGGTTCGAGCCCTGTTTTATAACAGCAATAAGGCACCTCGGGGGGGTTGTCGTAAATGACCAAGCACTCCGCGTCGTGTCGTGCGTAAGAACAGCCCTTAGCCGTGATATATTGGCCATATACCACACCGCCCTCGTGCCTTACAGCTTAATTGACAGGGGTGTGAAATACTTATGCAAAATGTGATTTTTATGTATTTAATTTTCAAGAAATGAATTGCATTTCTAAACCATCTTTTGACTTTGTCATTATGAGGTATTGTGTTTTTAGATGGGTGAGAATCCATCTTGAATTCAGGCTGTGGACTAAGTCGAGGGGTGTGAATAATCTCTGTGACGGTTCTGTAGATCTGAACTGGGGTTTCGCCGGAAGCACTTTCATCTCCTTCTCTTGTAATGGAAAGAAATGGGCCGCTTTGTATTCGTAGCCGTTTGCACACCAGTATCTCTACCTGCACATGACCATCTGATCATTTATCACTCTAGTATCTCTACCTGTACATGACCATCTGCTCATTTATCACTCTAGTATCTCTACCTGTACATGACCATCTGATCATATATCACTCTAGTATCTCTACCTGTACATGACCATCTGATCATTTATCACTCTAGTATCTCTACCTGTACATGACCATCTGCTCATGTATCACTCTAGTATCTCTACCTGTACATGACCATCTGATCATTTATCACTCTAGTATCTCTACCTGCACATGACCATCTGATCATTTATCACTCCAGTGTTAATCTGCTAAATTGTAATTATTCGCCTACCTCATGCCTTTTGCACACATTGTATATAGACTGCCCATTTTTTTTCTACTGTGTTATTGACTTGTTAATTGTTTACTCCATGTGTAACTCTGTGTTGTCTGTTCACACTGCTTTGCTTTATCTTGGCCAGGTCGCAGTTGTAAATGAGAACTTGTTCTCAACTAGCCTACCTGGTTAAATAAAGGTGTTCTCAACTAGCCTACCTGGTTAAATAAAGGTGTTCTCAACTAGCCTACCTGGTTAAATAAAGGTGTTCTCAACTAGTCTACCTGGTTAAATAAAGGTGTTCTCAACTAGCCTACCTGGTTAAATAAATAAAGGTGTTCTCAACTAGCCTACCTGGTTAAATAAATAAAGGTGTTATCAACTAGCCTACCTGGTTAAATAAATAAAGGTGTTCTCAACTAGCCTACCTGGTTAAATAAAGGTGTTCTCAACTAGCCTACCTGGTTAAATAAAGGTGAAAAAAAAAGTAACTCACAATCGTTCTGAAGTTATCGGCAGAGATAAAACACCTTTATTTAAAAATCTTTTTCTGCATTTAGCTGAGATCTCCTGTGTGACGAGGAAGGGCGACATGGCATCTAACGGCGTACTTCGCTGTTCTACAAGGGGTCTGAGGCAGATGTTAAATAAGTGTTTTCAGGAGCAACTTTAGGTTTGGTTTAGGGAAACCGCTCTGAGGTCTAACAATGCTCCTACGAACGTTCTAATGCTGAATGTAGCCTTAAGATGCTTTTAGGAAGCAGCTCGGAGAGCTAACGATCGGTGTGTCTGTCTCCCATGTCCCCCCCTGTGTGTCTGTCTCCCATGCCCCCCTGTGTGTCTGTCTCCCTCCCCCCTGTGTGTCTGTCTCCCATGTCCCCCCTGTGTGTCTGTCTCCCATGTCCCCCCCTGTGTGTCTGTCTCCCATGTCCCCCCTGTGTGTCTGTCTCCCATGTCCCCCCCTGTGTGTCTGTCTCCCATGTCCCCCCCTGTGTGTCTGTCTCCCATGTCCCCCCTGTGTGTCTGTCTCCCATGTCCCCCTGTGTGTCTGTCTCCCATGCCCCCCTGTGTGTCTGTCTCCCATGCCCCCTCCCCTGTGTGTCTGTCTCCCATGCCCCCTCCCCTGTGTGTCTGTCTCCCATGCCCCCCTGTGTGTCTGTCTCCCATGCCCCCCCCCCTGTGTGTCTGTCTCCCATGCCCCCCTGTGTGTCTGTCTCCCATGCCCCCCTGTGTGTCTGTCTCCCATGTGTCCCCCCTGTGTGTGTGTCTCCCATGTCCCCCCTGTGTGTCTGTCTGTCTCCCATGTCCCCCCCTGTGTGTCTGTCTCCCATGTCCCCCCCGTGTGTCTGTCTCCCATGTCCCCCCTGTGTGTCTGTCTCCCATGTCCCCCCCTCCCCTGTGTGTCTGTCTCCCATGTCCCCCCCCTGCTTCCTCTCTCTCTCTAGTGGGTTGACCAGTCTGTCACTGTACTGAACACGATGCTTCCTCTCTCTCTCTAGTGGGTTGTTCTACACTATATTTACGGACTCTCTGACCAGTCTGTCACTGTACTGAACACGATGCTTCCTCTCTCTCTCTAGTGGGTTGACCAGTCTGTCACTGTACTGAACACGATGCTTCCTCTCTCTCTCTAGTGGGTTGACCAGTCTGTCACTGTACTGAACACGATGCTTCCTCTCTCTCTCTAGTGGGTTGACCAGTCTGTCACTGTACTGAACACGATGCTTCCTCTCTCTCTAGTGGGTTGTTCTACACTATATTTATGGACTCTCTGACCAGTCTGTCACTGTACTGAACACGATGCTTCCTCTCTCTCTCTAGTGGGTTGTTCTACACTATATTTACGGACTCTCTGAAGTGTAACCTGAATGCCATCAGTCTGGACCCCAAGGTGGTCACTGTACTGAACACGATGCTTCCTCTCTCTCTCTCTCTCTAGTGGGTTGTTCTACACTATATTTATGGACTCTCTGACCAGTCTGTCACTGTACTGAACATGATGCTTCCTCTCTCTCTCTAGTGGGTTGTTCTACACTATATTTATGGACTCTCTGACCAGTCTGTCACTGTACTGAACATGATGCTTCCTCTCTCTCTCTAGTGGGTTGTTCTACACTATATTTATGGACTCCCTGACCAGTCTGTCACTGTACTGAACACGATGCTTCCTCTCTCTCTCTAGTGGGTTGTTCTACACTATATTTATGGACTCTCTGACCAGTCTGTCACTGTACTGAACACGATGCTTCCTCTCTCTCTCTCTCTCTCTAGTGGGTTGTTCTACACTATATTTACGGACTCTCTGAAGTGTAACCTGAATGCCATCAGTCTGGACCCCAAGGTGGTCACTGTACTGAACACGATGCTTCTCTCTCTCTCTAGTGGGTTGTTCTACACTATATTTACGGACTCTCTGAAGTGTAACCTGAATGCCATCAGTCTGGACCCCAAGGTGGACCCTGAGGGGTTTGCCATCCTCCTGGAGTTCATGTACACCTCTAGACTGACGCTGAAGGAGAGTCTGATCATGGCCATCATGAACACAGCCATCTACCTACAGATGGATCACGTTGTGGACACCTGCCACAGATTCATCAAATCCAGGTACATGGACAGGGAATGGGTGTAAAACGATCTATTTTTTTTTGAAGGGGGGTTGAAGGGGGGGGTGTAGAGGTTGGGGTGTAGAGGTTGGGGGTGTAGAGGGGGTGTAGGGGGGTAGTGGTTGGGGGTGTAGTGGGGTGTAGGGGTTGGGGTGTTGGGGTTAATCAGAAAGGAGAGGGTAAATGTGATGGAGTCAGATGACTAACCTGCCAGACTCCGGTACAGTTAACAACCGTCTTATTTGCATATTACGACCTGTGAAGAGGCGTGCACAGCGACAATTAGCGACAATTTTAAAATAAACAATTTATCACAAAGTTTGTGTAATGTAAACTCTGGTGTCCGGTGTCTGCCGTGTTCAGGATCCGTTGTCTCATCTTTCCTCGTCATCTATCCTCCTCACAGCGACCCTGGCCAGTCCAACAAGCTGCCCAGAGATGAGTTCTTGGTCAGCCCCTTACTGTTACCTCAGGGCGTCCATGCATACCGGCCCCACGATGTGGTCGACAACCTGCCCGGCCGCGTCGGCCCCTTCAGAGATGGGAGGCCCTACGCCTCCAGCATGTTCAACGGGGTCAATTCCCCCAGCAACTACCACCTCTACGGTCAGTTCCCCGTCCAGGGGTTCCCTTTCCCTCTCTGCAAGCTGACAGACGCCAAAAACACATTCGCTGACTTCTCTAAAGGCGGGATCCACCACAAGCACTGTTCCCCCCCGGACACGGGCAGCGCCATGAGGGTCGATTACAGCCGAGCGGTGAGCGGGGGCTCGGCCAGCATCCACCATACAGCCAGCTACGTCTCCTCCAGGGAAGAGGAGATGAGGAAGGAGAGCCATGAGGGAGGGGTCAGCCAGACTGGTGGGTTGGGAGGCTCCAGGAAGAGAGGGTTCGCCGCGGCGGCCCACGAGCAGCAGAAGGTGATTCTGGGTAAGGAGCACGGTCCTCAGACGACAGAGGAAGACACGAGCCAGCAGCACTACCCTCTGGGGATCTCCTCAGCTGGACGGAAGGGCCTGATGAGTAGCCCTCAGAGCCCGCTCAAATCGGACTGCCAGCCTAACTCCCCCACCGAGTCCAGCAGCAGTAAGAACGCAGGCCTCTCCCTCTCCCAGGCCGGCCGGTGTGGTGCCCTGCCCCTACAAGGCAGCCAGGATCCCAAGGCACGCAACTGGAAGAAATACAAGTTTATCGTGCTCAATCAGAGAGCCACCAAGGAGGAGGATGTTGGGCTGCAGGAGCCGGTGGTCTGCTCCCCCCAGCGCCTGGGTCTGCCCCCCTACCTCCACCCCTCAGATTCAGAGCACCTGGACCCGCAGGCTAACACCAAGATCAGTGAGCACGGAGAGGACCTGCCGGTTCCACAGGCCTCCCGACTCCACATCAACAACAGGTGAGCCCTACGGTCATATCGATAGTAAAACTAAAGCGTAACTGCAGCTCGAATGCTTGATTGTTCCCAATTTGATGTGAGCAAAATGTCTAGGCCTTTAACGGCCTTTTGTCTCTTTGCAATCTCCACATGAAATGAACAGGAAGTGATATTATTTGTTGTTGTTGCCAGTATCACTTAATACAACTCCCCAGTGAAGCTGTTTTATCCATCAAACCCAAATTCACAAGATTTAAGAGCAAATATAGGTGATAATTCCCACTACCCTAGTTAACGGCTTTCCACTGGGTCGCCTGTCCGTAGCGTTTGTCTCTCTCCTCGTCTCTTACGGGCTGTGTTGTCGTGTGGAGGAATGATGTCTGACACGCAGCCGTTTGTGTCTCCAGAGCTCTGGAGGGATCACAGAGGAGCGCTGACAGCCACTCCTCTCTCTACATCAGCCACTTAAAGTGCACCTCCTGTGGTGCCCCGCCCCCGCAGCACTCTGAAGTGTGTCCCAACACCCCAGCTTCCTGTTTAGCGGAGGACATGATGTCAGAGTTACACTCGGAGTACTCCGACTCCAGCTGTGGTGAGCACACGCTGCTTTTTAAACATGGGTTGTGTTCCAAATGACTGCTTGCATAGTGCACTATATAGGGGATATAAGGAAAGTAGTGCACTATATAGGGGATATAAGGAAAGTAGTGCACTATATAGGGGATATAAGGAAAGTAGTGCACTATATAGGGGATATAGGGAAAGTAGTGCACTATATAGGGGATATAGGGAAAGTAGTGCACTATATAGGGGATATAGGGAAAGTAGTGCACTATATAGGGGATATAAGGAAAGTAGTGCACTATATAGGGGATATAAGGAAAGTAGTGCACTATATGAGGAAAGTAGTGCACTATATAGGAGATATAAGGAAAGTAGTGCACTATATGAGGAAGGTAGTGCACTATATAGGAGATATAAGGAAAGTAGTGCACTATATGAGGAAGGTAGTGCACTATATAGGGGATATGAGGAAAGTAGTGCACTATATGAGCAAAGTAGTGCACTAAATAGGGAATATGAGGAAAGTAGTGCACTATATGAGGAAAGTAGTGCACTATATGAGGAAAGTAGTGCACTATATGAGGAAAGTAGTGCACTATATGAGGAAAGTAGTGCACTATATAGGGGATATAAGGAAAGTAGTGCACTATATGAGGAAAGTAGTGCACTATATAGGGGATATAAGGAAAGTAGTGCACTATATGAGGAAAGTAGTGCACTATATGAGGAAAGTAGTGCACTATATGAGGAAAGTAGTGCACTATACAGGAGATATAAGGAAAGTAGTGCACTATATGAGGAAGGTAGTGCACTATATAGGGGATATGAGGAAAGTAGTGCACTATATGAGCAAAGTAGTGCACTAAATAGGGAATATGAGGAAAGTAGTGCACTATATGAGGAAAGTAGTGGACTATATAAGGAAAGTAGTGGACTATATAAGGAAAGTAGTGCACTATATAGGGGACATAAGGAAAGTAGTGGACTACATAAGGAAAGTAGTGGACTACATAAGGAAAGTAGTGGACTATATAAGGAAAGTAGTGCACTATATAGGGGATAAAAGGAAAGTAGTGCACTATATAGGGGATAAAAGGAAAGTAGTGCACTATATAGGGGATATAAGGAAAGTAGTGCACTATATAGGGGATAAAAGGAAAGTAGTGCACTATATAGGGGATAAAAGGAAAGTAGTGCACTATATAGGGGATAAAAGGAAAGTAGTGCACTATATAGGGGATATAAGGAAAGTAGTGCACTATATGAGGAAAGTAGTGCACTATATAGGGGATAAAAGGAAAGTAGTGCACTATATAGGGGATAAAAGGAAAGTAGTGCACTATATAGGGGATATGAGGAAAGTAGTGCACTATATGAGGAAAGTAGTTCACTATATAGGGGATATGAGGAAAGTAGTGCACTATATGAGGAATGTAGTGCACTATATAGGGGATATAAGGAAAGTAGTGCACTATATAAGGAAAGTAGTGCACTATATGAGGAAAGTAGTCCACTATATAGGGGATATAAGGAAAGTAGTGCACTATATAGGGGATATAAGGAAAGTAGTGCACTATATAGGGGATATAAGGAAAGTAGTGCACTATATGAGGAAAGTAGTGCACTATATAGGGGATATGAGGAAAGTAGTGCACTATATAGGGGATATAAGGAAAGTAGTGCACTATATAGGGGATATAAGGAAAGTAGTGCACTATATGAGGAAAGTAGTGCACTATATAGGGGATATGAGGAAAGTAGTGTACTATATAGGGGATAAAAGGAAAGTAGTGCACTATATAGGGGATATGAGGAAAGTAGTGCACTATATGAGGAAAGTAGTTCACTATATAGGGGATATAAGGAAAGTAGTGCACTATATAGGGGATATGAGGAAAGTAGTGCACTATATAGGGGATATGAGGAAAGTAGTGCACTATAGGAGGGGGGATAGTGCACTATAGTAAGGTAGTGCACTATATAGGGGATATGAGGAAAGTAGTGCACTATATGAGGAAAGTAGTGCACTATATAGGAGATATAAGGAAAGTAGTGCACTATATGAGGAAAGTAGTGCACTATATAGGGGATATAAGGAAAGTAGTGCACTATATGGGGGATATGAGTAAGGTAGTGCACTATATAGGGGATATGAGGAAAGTAGTGCACTATATAGGAGATATAAGGAAAGTAGTGCACTAGGGATATAGGTAGTGCATATAAGGAAAGTAGTGCACTATATGAGGAGATATAAGGGAAAGGAAAGTAGTGCACTATATATATAGGAAAGGGATATGAGGAAAGTAGTGCACTATATATATGAGGAAAGTAGTGCATATAGGGGAGGAAAGTAGTGCACTATATGAGGAAAGTAGGATATAAGATATAAGGAAAGTAGTGCACTATATGAGGAAAGTAGTGCACTATATAGGGGATATGAGGAAAGTAAGTGCACTATATGAGGAAAGTAGTGCACTATATAGGGGATATGAGGAAAGTAAGTGCACTATATGAGGAAAGTAGTGCACTATATAGGAGATATAAGGAAAGTAGTGCACTATATGAGGAAAGTAGTGCACTATATAGGGGATATGAGGAAAGTAGTGCAACTATATGAGGAAAGTAGTGCACTATATAGGGGATATGAGGAAAGTAAGTGCACTATATGAGGAAAGTAGTGCACTATATGGGGGATATGAGGAAAGTAGTGCACTATATGAGGAAAGTAGTGCACTATATGGGGGATATGAGGAAAGTAGTGCACTATATGAGGAAAGTAGTGCACTATATAGGAAATATAAGGAAAGTAGTGCACTATATGGGGGATATGAGGAAAGTAGTGCACTATATGAGGAAAGTAGTGCACTATATAGGAGATATAAGGAAAGTAGTGCACTATATAGGGGATAAAAGGAAAGTAGTGCACTATATAGGAGATATAAGGAAAGTAGTGCACTATATAGGGGATATAAGGAAAGTAGTGCACTATATAGGGGATATAAGGAAAGTAGTGCACTATATAAGGAAAGTAGTGCACTATATAGGGGATATAAGGAAAGTAGTGCACTATATGGGGGATATGAGGAAAGTAGTGCACTATATGAGGAAAGTAGTGCACTATATGAGGAAAGTAGTGCACTATATGAGGAAAGTAGTGCACTATATAGGGGATATGAGGAAAGTAGTGCACTATATAGGAGATATAAGGAAAGTAGTGCACTATATGAGGAAAGTAGTGCACTATATGAGTAAGGTAGTGCACTATATAAGGAAAGTAGTGCACTATATAGGAGATATAAGGAAAGTAGTGCACTATATGAGGAAAGTAGTGCACTATATAGGGGATATAAGGAAAGTAGTGCACTATATAGGGGATATAAGGAAAGTAGTGCACTATATAGGGGATATAAGGAAAGTAGTGCACTATATAGGGGATATGAGGAAAGTAGTGCACTATATAGGGGATATAAGGAAAGTAGTGCACTATACTATATGAGGAAAGTAGTGCACTATATCTTTGGAGATGGAGTCTCTCTGGAAAGTAGTGCACTATATATATAATGGTCAGTCTTTCTGGGGCCAGGATATGAGGAAAGTAAGTGCACTATATGAGGAAAGTAGTCTCTCTGGCACTATATATGGCCAGGGATATAATGGCCAGTCTCTCTGGAAAGTAGTGCACTTATATAATGGTCAGGGATATAAGGAAAGTATGGCCACTATATAAGACCAGTCTCTCTGGCTGCTTAAAGTAAGCCAGCACTATATGAGAAAGATAATAGTCCACTATATATGGCCAGGGATATAATGGCCAGTCTCTCTGGGAAAGTAGTGCACTATATCTGGGTCCTAATGGCCATATAAAACAGTCCTAATGGCCAGTCAGGCACTATAGTCCTAATGGCCAGTCTCTCTGGGATAAACAGGAAAGTAGTGCACTATATAGTCTCTCTGGGATAAAAGGAAAGTAGTGCACTATATGGCCAGTCTCTCTGGGATATAAGGAGTCTCTGGCTGCTTAAGTAGTAGTGCACTATGGCCAGTCTCTCTGGCTGCTTATAAAACAGTCCTAATGGCCAGTCTCTCTGGCTCAGTCCTAATGGCCTATCTGGCTCATAAAGTCTCTCTGGCTGCTTATAAAACAGTCCTAATGGCCAGTCTATCTGGCTGCTTATAAAACAGTCCTAATGGCCAGTCTCTCTGGCTCAATAACAGTCTTCTGGCTCAGTCCTAGTGCACTATATAAAAGAGTCCCAATGGCCATATAAGTCTCAAGGTCTTGTCCTTATAAAACAGTCCTAATGGCCAGTCTCTCTGCTCACTAATGGCCAGTCTCTCTGGCTGCTTATAAAACAGTCCTAATGGTCAGTCTCTCTGGCTCAGTCCTAATGATATAAGGAAAATGGCCAGTCTCTCTGGCTGCTTATAAAACACTATATGGTCAGTCTTTCTGGCTCAGTCCTAATGGCCAGTAAAACAGTCCTAATGGCCACTGACCATATAAAACAGTCCTAATGGCCAGTCTCTCTATAAGGAATGGTAGTCTCTCTGGCTGCACAGTCCTAATGGCCAGTCTCTCTGGCTGCTTATATAAAGGAATGGCCAGTCTCTCTGGCTGCACTTATAAAACAGTCCTAATGGCCAGTCTCTCTGGATAATAAGGAAAGTAGTGGCCACTATAAAACAGTCCTAATGGCCAGGGATATAGTCTCTCTGGCTGCTTATAAAAAGTCCTAATGGCCAGTCTATCTGCTCACTATATAATGGCCAGTCTCTCTGGCTGACCAGTCTCTCTGGCTGCTTATAAAAAGTCCTAATGGCCAGTCTCTCTGCTCAGTCCTATGGCCAGTCTCTCTGGAGATAGTCCTAATGGCCAAGTAAAACAGTCCTAATGGCCAGTCTCTCTGGCTCAGTCCTATGGCTGACCAGTCTCTCTGGGATATAATGGAGTCTCTCTGGCTCAGTCCAATATATGAGTAAGGTAGTTGCTAGGATTTTTAATGAATTTATTTGCTTATAAAAATTATAGTGGAAAATAAGTATTTGGTCAATAACTTATAAAAAGTTTATCTCAATACTTTGTTATATAACCCTTTGTTGGCCAATGACAGAGGTCAAACGTTTTCTGTAAGTCTTCACTATCTGGGTTTTGTCCTAAAACAGTCCTAATGGCCAGTCTCTCTGGCTCAGTCCTAATGGCCAGTCTCTCTCTCTGGCTGCTGGCTATAAAACAGTCCTAATGGTCAGTCTTTCTGGCTCAGTCCTAATGGCCAGTCTCTCTGGCTGCTTATAAAACAGTCCTAATGGTCAGTCCTAATGGCCAGTCTCTCTGGCTCAGCTTATAAAACAGTCCTAATGGTCAGTCTTTCCTGCTCAGTCCTAATGGCCAGTCTCTCTGGCTGCTTATAAAACAGTCCTAATGGCCAGTCTCTCTGGCTGCTTATAAAATAGTCCTAACGGCCAGTCTCTCTGGCTCAGTCCTAATGGCCAGTCTCTCTGGCTGTTTATAAAACAGTCCTAATGGCCAGTCTCTCTGGCTCAGTCCTAATGGCCAGTCTCTCTGGCTGCTTATAAAACAGTCCTAATGGTCAGTCTTTCTGGCTCAGTCCTAATGGCCAGTCTCTCTGGCTGCTTATAAAACAGTCCTAATGGCCAGTCTCTCTGGCTCAGTCCTAATGGCCAGCTCAGGCCAGTCTCTCTGGCTAAAACAGTCCTAATGGCCAGTCTCTCTGGCTGCTTATAAAACAGTCCTAATGGCCATGGTCAGTCTTTCTGGCTCAGTCCTAATGGCCAGTCTCTCTGGCTGCTTATAAAACAGTCCTAATGGTCAGTCTCTCTGGCTCAGTCCTAATGGCCAAACAGTCCTAATGGCCTCTCTGGCTAAAACAGTCCTAATGGCCAGTCTCTCTGGCTCAGTCCTAATGGCCAGTCTCTCTGGCTGACCAGTCTCTCTGGCTGCTTATAAAACAGTCCTAATGGCCAGTCTCTCTGGCTCAGTCCTAATGGCCAGTCTCTCTGGCTCAGTCCTAATGGCCAGTCTCTCTGGCTGTTTATAAAACAGTCCTAATGGCCAGTCTCTCTGGCTCAGTCCTAATGGCCAGTCTCTCTGGCTGCTTATAAAACAGTCCTAATGGTCAGTCTCTCTGGCTCAGTCCTAATGGCCAGTCTCTCTGGCTGCTTATAAAACAGTCCTAATGGCCAGTCTCTCTGGCTCAGTCCTAATGGCCAGTCTCTGGCTCAGTCCTAATGGCCAGTCTCTCTCTGGCCAGTCTCTGGCTGCTTATAAAACAGTCCTAATGGCCAGTCTCTCTGGCTCAGTGGCAGTCCTAATGGCCAGTCTCTCTGGCTCAGTCCTAATGGCCAGTCTCTCTGGCTCAGTCCTAATGACCAGTCTCTCTGGCTGCTTATAAAACAGTCCTAATGGCCAGTCTCTCTGCAGTCCTAATGGCCAGTCTCTCTGGCTGCTTATAAAACAGTCCTAATGGCCAGTCTCTCTGGCTCTAATGGCCAGTCTCTCTGGCTGTTTATAAACAGTCCTAATGGCCAGTCTCTCTGGCTGCTTATAAAACAGTCCTAATGGCCAGTCTCTCTGGCTGCTTATATGGCCAAATGGCCAGTCTCTCTGGCCTAATGGCCAGTCTCTCTGGCTCAGTCCTAATGGCCAGTCTCTCTGGCTGTTTATAAAACAGTCCTAATGGCCAGTCTCTCTGGCTGCTTATAAAACAGTCCTAATGGCCAGTCTCTCTGGCACAGTCCTAATGGCCAGTCTCTCTGGCTGCTTATAAAACAGTCCTAATGGCCAGTCTCTCTGGCTCAGTCCTAATGGCCAGTCTCTCTGGCTCAGTCCTAATGGCCAGTCTCTCTGGCTGCTTATAAAACAGTCCTAATGGCCAGTCTCTCTGGCTGACCAGTCTCTCTGGCTGCTTATAAAACAGTCCTAATGGCCAGTCTCTCTGGCTCAGTCCTAATGGCCAGTCTCTCTGGCTCAGTCCTAATGGCCAGTCTCTCTGGCTGACCAGTCTCTCTGGCTGCTTATAAAACAGTCCCAATGGCCAGTCTCTCTGGCTCAGTCCTAATGGCCAGTCTCTCTGGCTGCTTATAAAACAGTCCTAATGGCCAGTCTCTCTGGCTGCTTATAAAACAGTCCTAATGGCCAGTCTCTCTGGCTGCTTATAAAATAGTCCTAACGGCCAGTCTCTCTGGCTCAGTCCTAATGGCCAGTCTCTCTGGCTGCTTATAAAACAGTCCTAAAGTCTCTCTGGGCCAGTCTCTCTGGCTGCTTATAAAACAGTCCTAATGGCCAGTCTCTCTGGGCTCAGTCCTATGGCCAGTCTCTCTGGCTCAGTCCTAATGGCCAGTCTCTCTGGCTCAGTCCTAATGGCCAGTCTCTCTGGCTGTTTATAAAACAGTCCTAATGGCCAGTCTCTCTGGCTCAGTCCTAATGGCCAGTCTCTCTGGCTGACCAGTCTCTCTGGCTGCTTATAAAACAGTCCCAATGGCCAGTCTCTCTGGCTCAGTCCTAATGGCCAGTCTCTCTGGCTAAACAGTCCTGGCTGTCTCTCTGGCTATAAAACAGTCTCTCTGGCTGCCAGTCTCTCTGGCTCAGTCCTAATGGCCAGTCTCTCTGGCCAGTCTGGCCAGTCTCTCTGGCTGCTTATAAAACAGTCCTAATGGCCAGTCTCTCTGGCTGTCTCTCTTATAAAACAGTCCTAATGGCCAGTCTCTCTGGCTCAGTCCATGGTCTCTCTGGCTCAGTCCTGACCAGTCTCTCTGGCTGCTTATAAAACAGTCCCAATGGCCAGTCTCTCTGGCTCAGTCCTAATGGCCAGTCTCTCTGGCTGTTTATAAAACAGTCCTAATGGCCAGTCTCTCTGGCTGCTTATAAAACAGTCCTAATGGCCAGTCTCTCTGGCTCAGTCCTAATGGCCAGTCTCTCTGGCTCAGTCCTAATGGCCAGTCTCTCTGGCTCAGTCCTAATGGCCAGTCTCTCTGGCTGCTTATAAAACAGTCCTAATGGCCAGTCTCTCTGGCTCAGTCCTAATCCTGATTGATTGTTTCCGATCTGTGTTACAGAAAATGGTACGTTCTTTTGTAACGAATGTGACTCCAAGTTTGCGGAAGACGAAACCCTGAAGCGCCACGTGCTGCAGGCCCACAGTGACAAGCCATACAAGTGCGACCGTTGTCAGGCTGCTTTTCGCTACAAAGGAAACCTCGCCAGCCACAAGACTGTCCATACAGGTTCATACAGGCTTTCAAGATGGTTTTCTCAATCACTGTGCTTAGTTTATTTTGCTTATTTAGTTGATTTTGCTTATTTAGTTTATTTTGCTTATTTAGTTTATTTTGTTTATTTAGTTTATTTTGCTTGCAGCCCCCTGGCCACAGATGCTAAATTTGCCAGCTTGCTAAATCCATCACGTAATTTTGATCTTTCAAATAACCTATAAGTCCATTTCAGATCACGTTTGGTAGCTGACGGTTTGTTCTGCACGTTGTTGCGTTGCAGGAGAGAAGCCGTATCGCTGCAACATCTGTGGTGCTCAGTTCAACAGACCAGCTAACCTCAAGACCCACACTCGTATCCACTCAGGAGAAAAGCCATACAAATGTGAGACGTGTGGAGCTCGATTCGTGCAGGTGAGCCGAGTCTTTGTGTTTGGTTTCAACAAGTTACAGAGGGAATCAATGCTGTTATTTGTGGCTTCCTGCCTGAGGCTGACCCAGTGTGGGTACGACCCCCCCCCGCCTACGCTACATGACCCTCTTTCTCAGTTTCCCCCCATTAATCTCATACTATTCTTGAAAATAAAATTTTACCCCCCCCCCCCCAAAATGGCTTGGGATAGATGCTGTGATCACTCACCACCACACAGACCCAGTAGTCTCATAATGTTGTTGTCATGGTCAGGTTGCCCATCTCCGTGCCCATGTGCTGATCCACACCGGGGAGAAGCCGTACCCGTGTGAGATCTGTGGAACGCGCTTCCGTCACCTGCAGACGCTGAAGAGTCACCTGCGCATACACACAGGAGAAAAGCCCTATCATGTAAGTGTGTGTGTGTGTGTGTGTGAGTAATGTACCTGTGTGTGTGTGTGTGTGTGTGAGTAATGTACCTGTGTGTGTGTGTGTGTGTGAGTAATGTACCTGTGTGTGTGTGTGTGTGTGTGTGAGTAATGTACCTGTGTGTGTGTGTGTGTGTGTGTGTGTGTGTGTGTGTGTGAGTAATGTACCTGTGTGTGTGAGTAATGTACCTGTGTGTGTGTGTGTGAGTAATGTACCTGTGTGTGTGTGTGTGAGTAATGTACCTGTGTGTGTGTGTGAGTAATGTACCTGTGTGTGTGTGTGTGTGTGTGTGTGTGTGTGTGTGTGTGTGTGTGTGTGTGAGTAATGTACCTGTGTGTGTGTGTGTGAGTAATGTACCTGTGTGTGTGTGAGTAATGTACCTGTGTGTGTGTGTGTGAGTAATGTACCTGTGTGTGTGTGTGTGAGTAATGTACCTGTGTGTGTGTGTGAGTAATGTACCTGTGTGTGTGTGTGTGTGAGTAATGTACCTGTGTGTGTGAGTAATGTACCTGTGTGTGTGTGTGTGTGAGAGTAATGTACCTGTGTGTGAGAGTAATGTACCTGTGAGTGAGAGTAATGTACCTGTGTGAGTGAGTGAGAGTAATGTACCTGTGAGTGAGAGTAATGTACCTGTGTGTGTGTGTGAGAGTAATGTACCTGTGTGTGAGAGTAATGTACCTGTGTGTGTGTGTGAGAGTAATGTACCTGAGAGAGTAGTGTGTGTGTGTTGAAATCCATATGTGTCTGCTATTAAACCAGAGAACATTTTATAGACACAGGACAGAAAACGGAGCAAATAATTTTTCTTATATAATTTTTTTTCAGTGCGAGAAATGCAACTTGCACTTTCGCCACAAGAGTCAGCTTCGATTGCACCTCAGACAGAAACACGGAGCGATTACCAACACCAAGATCCAGTACCGCACGTCCACCACAGAGCTGCCAACAGACCCGACCAAGGCGTGCTGAACCCGAGCAGGCAGATAGTCTAACAGACGGGCCAATCTTGACCACGGCATTCAATGACCCCCCCCCCCCCCCCCCCGACCAACGCGTACAATCATCCCAAAATTGTAGTGCCCACACTGTGTCGATCAGGTGATGGTTCAGTAACATGGCATGCCATTTGAAACGGGTGTCCTCTAACATGTGAAGGTAGTACCATCTATGGTATCTTAGTCAATTTTATTGTTTCTATATAAAAAACGTATAGATATAATTGTGCTGGGAGTGTTTTTTTTTAAATATATAAGCTTTGAAGGGTCTATAAAAAGCTTTATTTTGTTGAGAGAGAGAGAGAGAGGGAAAAAAAGGATGGAGTGTTACATGAATCCAGTTAGAGGATACAGTATTTTATATGAAATAACTTTTCTGAAAAGTATTGACATTTTTTCGATTGGATGGATGGTAGTATATTTTTAAGGTAAATGGTATTTCTGGCTGTAATAAAGATTGACAATTTTTTCTATACATTTTTCTAATTTAGATGTACATGTTTAGTCCATGTATATTTGACCCTTTTCATGTCACAACAAAAACAAAAACGACAACAAACAAAAAACAATTCTGAACTCACAAGAAGGACTGGTGATCTAAGCGGACAGAATGACGCATAATGACATAGTTACTACGGTTACCAATAGTTACCAATCAATGAAGTGGGAAGTAAGACTGTGTAATACATTTGAACTATATCCACTGGGTTGACCTCTGCTGGCAGAGTCAATCTAGAATTTAAAATGTTAAAAACATGCATTTCGAGGTACTGCTTTGCTTCAGAATGTATTTGTATGGATTGTGTTATAGTTTATTGTTTAAGTGAACGTTCCCAGTTGTCATTGTACTAGAAGCTACAGTAAAACAGGTGTATCAGATGTTGTTTGTACATACACTGTGTACTGACGGTGCCTTCTCTATGGTGACTGAATTCATTTCTATTCAGCCCAGTTCTGTTTATGAAAAGGTACAACTCAAGGACAAGCACTAGTAGTCCTAGTTTTTATTTTGTGTGTGTTAAAAAAAAAAAAAAAAAACTTTTCACCTTCTGACATAAATTCAATCATTTGCTCGAGCTGTAAATCTTCAGGACTTGTTTTGGGATTTGGGCTTTTTTTTTCTAGTTTTAAAACTGCATTCAACTTGTTGTACAGTTATAGATGTATGCATGTAAAATAAAGGTATTGCATTTCTATGTATTTAAATTACGAGTGAATTGTATTCATTTTAATAGAAGACTAGCATGTTCTGTTACCAGAAACATAGAATGCACATTTTTATTTGTCATAAGCAAAGGCTAATTCTTCAAATGTTACGTGTGGTAGACAATTCTTATTTTACAAGTAAGCAGATCACAAGGCATCTTGTCAATCGCCAGACATTATTCCTTCAGTGGTTTTCAGATCATGGTACCATATGGAAACAACACCATGGAATTGTATTTCATGTGAAAAACCCCTTAACTGCTGATGTTTCATGAGTTGAATTGAAACTGAGACAAATATACTGAACAAAAAATGCAACGAGCAACAAATTCATAGATTTGACTGAGTTACAGTTAATAAAATAGGTCAATTGAAATAAATTCATTCGGCCCTAAACTATAGATTTCACATGACTGGGAATACTGATCAGCATCTGTTGGTCACAGATACCTTAGAAAAATAAAAAATGGGTCTCAAGATTTCATCAAGGTATTTTTGTGCATTTAAATTTCCATCGATAAAATGCAACTGTGTTCGTTGCCCGTAGCTTATACCTGACCATAACCCCACTGCCAACGGGGTACACTTTGTTCACAACGTCGACATCAGCATACCGCTCACCCATGCAACGTCATACACATCTTCTGCAGTTGTGAGCCCGGTTGGACACGCGCTAACAAATTCTCTAAAATGAGTTGGAGGCGGCTTATGATAGATAAATGAACATTAAATTATCTGGCAACAGCTTTGGTGGACATTCCAGCAATCTACTAACAATGCCCCATAATGACAACGCAAAAACAGGTTTTAAGAAATGTTAAAAATAAAAAAACGAAATACCTTATTTAAATAACTATTCAGACCCTTTGCTACGAGACTTTTAAATTGATCTCAGGTGCATCCTGTTTCTATTGATCATCCTTGAGATGTTTCTACAACTTGATTGGTGTCTATCTGTGGTAAATTAATTTGATTGGACATGATTTGGAAAGGTACACACCTGTCTATATAAAGGTCCCACAGTTGACAGTGCATGTCAGAGCAAAAATCAAGCCATGAGGTCGAAGGAATTGTCTGTAGAGCTCCGAGACAGGATTGTATCGAGGCACAGATCTGGGGTAGGGTACCAAAAAATGTCTTCAGCATTGAAGGTCCCCAAGAACATAGTGACCTCCATCATTCTAAAATGGAAGAAGACTCTTTCTAGATCTGGCTGCCCGGCCAAACTGAGCAACCGGGGGAGAAGGGCCTTGGTCAGGGAGGTGACCAAGAACCCGATGGTCACTCTGACAGAGCTCTAGAGTACTAAGTGAATGTGGATGTGAGCATTGTGTGATTCACAAGGCCGCAGGGCCAGACGGATTACCGGGACATGCGCTGACCAACTGGTAAGTGTCTTCACTGACATTTTAAACCTCTCCCTGTCCGAGTCTGTAATACCAACATGTTTTAACCACCATAGTGCCAGTGCCCAAGAACACGAACGTAACCTGCCTATATTACTACTGACGCGTAGCACTCACGTCTGTAGCCATGAAGTGATTTGAAAGGCTGGTCATGGCTCACATCAACACCATTATCCCAGAAACCCCTAGATTCATACCGCCCCAACAGATCCACAGGAACTCTTTTGCACTCTACACTGCCCTTTCCCACCTGGACAAAAGGAACACCTATGTGAGAATGCTGTTCATTGACTACAACTCAGCGTTGAACACCCCTCAGGAGACAGAACAAATTTGGCATGGGTCCTCAGATCCTCAAAAGGTCCTACAGCTGCACCATCGAGAGAATGACTGGTTGCATCACTGCCTGGAGAGGGTAGTGCAAACGCGCCAGTACATCACTGGGGCCAAGCTTCCTGCCATCCAGGACCTCTATATCAGAGGAAGGCCCTAAACATTGTCAAAGACTCCAGCCACCCTGGTCATAGACTGTTCTCTCTGCTACAGCATGGCAAGCTGTACCGGAGCGCCAAGTCTAAACAGCTTCTACCCCCCAAGCCATTAGACTCCTGAACATCTAATCAAATGGCTACCCAGACTATTTGCATTGCCCCCCCCACTCTCTTCTACACCACTACTACTCTCTGTTATCATCTACGCATAGTCACTTTAATAACTCTAGAGTGTGCCCAGGCTATCTGTAAATTATGTATGGGTGCTAGAGTGTGCACCAGGCTATCTGTAAAGTATGTCTGAGTGCTAGAGTGTGCCCCAGGCTATCTATATATTATGTCTGAGTGCTAGAGTGTGCCCCAGGCTATCTGTAAATTATGTCTGAGTGCTAGAGTGTGCCCCAGGCTATCTGTAAATTATGTCTGGGTGCTAGAGTGTGCCCCAGGCTATCTGTAAATTATGTCTGAGTGCTAGAGTGTGCCCCAGGCTATCTGTAAATTATGTCTGAGTGCTAGAGTGTGCCCCAGGCTATCTGTAAATTATGTCTGAGTGCTAGAGTGTGCCCCAGGCTATCTGTGTATTAAGTGCTAGAGTGTGCCCCAGGCTATCTGTAAATTATGTATGGGTGCTAGAGTGTGCCCCAGGCTATCTGTAAATTATGTCTGAGTGCTAGAATGTGCCCCAGGCTATCTGTAAATTATGTCTGAGTGCTAGAGTGTGCCCCAGGCTATCTATATATTATGTCTGAGTGCTAGAGTGTGCCCCAGGCTATCTGTAAATTATGTATGGGTGCTAGAGTGTGCCCCAGGCTATCTGTAAATTATGTCTGGGTGCTAGAGTGTGCCCCAGGCTATCTGTAAATTATGTATGGGTGCTAGAGTGTGCCCCAGGCTATCTGTAAATTATGTATGGGTGCTAGAGTGTGCCCCAGGCTATCTGTAAATGTCTGGGTGCTAGAGTGTGCCCCAGGCTATCTGTAAATTATGTCTGAGTGCTAGAGTGTGCCACAGGCTATCTGTAAATTATGTCTGGGTGCTAGAGTGTGCCCCAGGCTATCTGTAAATTATGTCTGAGTGCTAGAATGTGCCCCAGGCTATCTGTAAATTATGTCTGAGTGCTAGAGTGTGCCCCAGGCTATCTGTAAATTATGTATGGGTGCTAGAGTGTGCCCCAGGCTATCTGTAAATTATGTCTGGGTGCTAGAGTGTGCCCCAGGCTATCTGTAAATTATGTCTGGGTGCTAGAGTGTGCCACAGGCTATCTGTAAATTATGTCTGGGTGCTAGAGTGTGCCCCAGGCTATCTGTAAATTATGTCTGGGTGCTAGAGTGTGCCCCAGGCTATCTGTAAATTATGTCTGAGTGCTAGAGTGTGCCCCAGGCTATCTATATATTATGTCTGAGTGCTAGAGTGTGCCCCAGGCTATCTGTAAATTATGTCTGGGTGCTAGAGTGTGCCCCATGCTATCTATATATTATGTCTGAGTGCTAGAGTGTGCCACAGGCTATCTGTAAATTATGTCTGAGTGCTAGAGTGTGCACCTGGCTATCTGTAAATTATCAAATAAAAAATGAAATTCTACCATCTGGTTTGCTTAATATAAGGAATATGACATTATTTATACTTAAAATTTTGATACTTAAGTATATTTAAAACCAAACACTTTTAGACTTTCACTCGAGTCATTTTCTATTAAAGTACATTACCTGTACTTTTACTCAAGTGTGACATTTGGGTTTATTCCACCTCTGGCTACTAGGTAGATGTTCCTGTTGCATTTGGGTTTATTCCACCTCTGGCTACTAGGTAGATGTTCCTGTTGCATTTGGGTTTATTCCACCTCTGGCTACTAGGTAGATGTTCCTGTTGCATTTGGGTTTATTCCACCTCTGGCTACTAGGTAGATGTTCCTGTTGCATTTGGGTTTATTCCACCTCTGGCTACTAGGTTCCTGTTGCATTTGGGTTTATTCCACCTCTGGCTACTAGGTAGATGTTCCTGTTGCATTTGGGTTTATTCCACCTCTGGCTACTAGGTAGATGTTCCTGTTGCATTTGGGTTTATTCCACATCTGGCTACTAGGTAGATGTTCCTGTTGCATTTGGGTTTATTCCACCTCTGGCTACTAGGTAGATGTTCCTGTTGTATTTATTCCACCTCTGGCTACTAGGTTCCTGTTGCATTTGGGTTTATTCCACCTCTGGCTACTAGGTAGATGTTCCTGTTGCATATGGGTTTATTCCACCTCTGGCTACTAGGTTCATGTTGCATTTGGGTTTATTCCACCTCTGGCTACTAGGTTCCTGTTGCATTTGGGTTTATTCCACCTCTGGCTACTAGGTAGATGTTCCTGTTGCATTTGGGTTTATTCCACCTCTGGCTACTAGGTTCCTGTTGCATTTGGGTTTATTCCACCTCTGGCTACTAGGTAGATGTTCCTGTTGCATTTGGGTTTATTCCACCTCTGGCTACTAGGTTCCTGTTGCATTTGGGTTTATTCCACCTCTGGCTACTAGGTAGATGTTCCTGTTGCATTTGGGTTTATTCCACCTCTGGCTACTAGGTTCCTGTTGCCTGGCAACAGCAAGCGGGAGTGAAGGGCAACGTTCCCCGGTGGGGTTGTTGTTCATGCCCTCCCCATTGAGCCGATGTATCAAGGTGACCTCTAGATGGTTATCAATATGATATATTTCTAGATGTTATTTCTTGTGTAGGCTGCCTTCCGACTTGAAATCAAATCAGGGGGGGGGATTCCCTAATAAACCCCAGGAAGAGTAGCTGCTGCCTTCCGACTTGAAATCAAATCAGGGGGGGATTCCCTAATAAACCCCAGGAAGAGTAGCTGCTGCCTTCCGACTTGAAATCAAATCAGGGGGGTTCCCTAATAAACCCCAGGAAGAGTAGCTGCTGCCTTCCGACTTGAAATCAAATCAGGGGGATTCCTAATAAACCCCAGGAAGAGTAGCTGCTGCCTTCCGACTTGAAATCAAATCAGGGGGTTCCCTAATAAACCCCAGGAAGAGTAGCTGCTGCCTTCCGACTTGAAATCAAATCAGGGGGATTCCCTAATAAACCCCAGGAAGAGTAGCTGCTGCCTTCCGACTTGAAATCAAATCAGGGGGGATTCCCTAATAAACCCCAGGAAGAGTAGCTGCTGCCTTCCGACTTGAAATCAAATCAGGGGGGATTCCTAATAAACCCCAGGAAGAGTAGCTGCTGCCTTCCGACTTGAAATCAAATCAGGGGGGATTCCTAATAAACCCCAGGAAGAGTAGCTGCTGCCTTCCGACTTGAAATCAAATCGGGGGGGGATTCCTAATAAACCCCAGGAAGAGTAGCTGCTGCCTTCCGACTTGAAATCAAATCAGGGGGGATTCCTAATAAACCCCAGGAAGAGTAGCTGCTGCCTTCCGACTTGAAATCAAATCAGGGGGGGGGGATTCCCTAATAAACCCCAGGAAGAGTAGCTGCTGCCTTCCGACTTGAAATCAAATCAGGGGGGGGGGGATTCCCTAATAAACCCCAGGAAGAGTAGCTGCTGCCTTCCGACTTGAAATCAAATCAGGGGGGGGGTTCCCTAATAAACCCCAGGAAGAGTAGCTGCTGCCTTGACAGGAACTAATGGGGATCCATAATAAACCCCAGGAAGAGTAGCTGCTGCCTTGACAGGAACTAATGGGGATCCATAATAAACCCCAGGAAGAGTAGCTGCTGTCTTGACAGGAACTAATGGGGATCCATAATAAACCCCAGGAAGAGTAGCTGCTGTCTTGACAGGAACTAATGGGGATCCATAATAAACCCCAGGAAGAGTAGCTGCTGTCTTGACAGGAACTAATGGGGATCCATAATAAACCCCAGGAATAGTATCTGCTGCCTTGACAGGAACTAATGGGGATCCATAATAAACCCCAGGAAGAGTAGCTGCTGCCTTGGCAGGAACTAATGGGGATCCATAATAAACCCCAGGAAGAGTAGCTGCTGCCTTGGCAGGAACTAATGTGGATCCACAATAAACCCCAGGAAGAGTAGCTGCTGCCTTGGCAGGAACTAATGGAGATCCATAATAAACCCCAGGAAGAGTAGCTGCTGCCTTGGCAGGAACTAATGGGGATCCATAATAAACCCCAGGAAGAGTATCTGCTGCCTTGACAGGAACTAATGGGGATCCATAATAAACCCCAGGAAGAGTAGCTGCTGCCTTGGCAGGAACTAATGGGGATCCATAATAAACCCCAGGAAGAGTAGCTGCTGCTTTGACAGGAACTAATGGGGATCCATAATAAACCCCAGGAAGAGTAGCTGCTGCCTTGGCAGGAACTAATGGGGATCCATAATAAACCCCAGGAAGAGTAGCTGCTGCTTTGACAGGAACTAATGGGGATCCATAATAAACCCCAGGAAGAGTAGCTGCTGCTTTGACAGGAACTAATGGGGATCCATAATAAACCCCAGGAAGAGTAGCTGCTGCTTTGACAGGAACTAATGGGGATCCATAATAAACCCCAGGAAGAGTAGCTGCTGCTTTGACAGGAACTAATGGGGAACTAATGGGGATCCGTCTCACCCAGGAAGACCCTGCTCCCTCCACTGGCTTCCAGTTGAACGCAATGGGGCTACAAGACCATGGTGCTTGCAGGAAGAGTAGCTGCTGCCTTGGCAGAACTAATGGGGATCCATAATAAACGGAGCTGTGAGGGGAACGGCACCTCAGTACCTCCAGGCTCTGATCAGGCCCTACACCCAAACAGGAAGGGCACTGCTGCCTTTCATCCACCCCTGGCCTGCTGCCTCCCTACCACTGAGGAAGTACAGTTCCCGCTCAGCCCAGTCAAAACTGTTCTTGCTGCTCTGGCCCCCAATGGTGGAACAAACTCCCTCATAAACCCCGCCAGGACAGCGGAGTCAATCACCACCTAAACCCCGGAGACACCTGAAACCCCAGCCTCTTTAAGGAATACCTAGGATAGGATAAAGTAATAAACCCCTCTGCACCCCCTCCCCCAGGAAAAGATTTAGATGAACACTACTGTTCCACTGGAGGTCATAAGGTGAATGCACCAATTTGTAAGTCGCTCTGGATAAGAGCGTCTGCTAAATGACTTAAATGTAATGTAAATGGATCCCTAATAAATAAATACAAATAAAGACTGTATAAAATAGAAACTTTAGTGACCATCCCTCAGGTGTATTGTATTGAAACGAGTGGACAATAAGAACTTAAACAAAGTTTATTTACACATCAAAAAGGGCGATGCAAATAACACGAGTCTTACAAGCTGAAAACTGGTTTTTAGAAAGGAAACGAGCAGAGAGTATTCTCTTCAGAAGGAGAATATATTCATTCTGGACACCGCTTCTCAAGGACATCAATAAAATAAAAAAACAGGCAGAATCTGGTCGTTTCTGACACCAGCAGATAGTGGCGCGGTATAGAACAGAGAAATTAAAGTATTGGAGGTCCAAATGTTTACGAAACAGGAGAGTAAGCCAAGTACTGGGAGACCTTAGTCGGCATTTGAGGTAAGTGACACTGCAGCACTGCAATACCAATGTGGCAAAATAGGTTCGACAAGGAACACATCAGGGGCTTCTATGCAAACAGATTTAATTTTGATACCCAAATGATAGTTTACACAAACTAAAAACATATCTGTCCATCTTCCAACCCCCCCTCCCCCAGCCATGATGTCATGTGTTAAAGCATCATTGCTTCTGCTGCAGTGCCTCCTTGCGAGCAGCGTCCTGTAAAAGCTGAGTGTCAACCTCATCTGCAGGCAGTTGGACGTAACGCACCACAGAGCCTCGGATGAAACAGTTCTTCACCGATAACTGGTGACAGAAGATAACAGAACGGGATTAGACAAACAGGCTGAATTGATCACTTTAGAGAAGGGGGGTGACAGGCTGAATTGATCACTTTAGAGAGCTGCTGCCTTGGCAGGGGGATCCATAATAAACGACAGGCTGAATTTATCACTTTAGGGGGACGACAGGCTGAATTGATCACTTTAGAGATGGGGGGAACGACAGGCTGAATTGATCACTTTAGAGAGAGGGGGGAACGACAGGCTGAATTGATCACTTTAGAGAGGGGGGACAGGCTGAATTGATCACTTTAGAGAGGGGGGACAGGCTGAATTGATCACTTTAGAGAGGGGGAACAACAGGCTGAATTGATCACTTTAGAGAGGGGGGAACAACAGGCTGAATTGATCACTTTAGAGAGGGGGAACAACAGGCTGAATTGATCACTTTAGAGAGGAGGGGGACAGGCTGAATTGATCACTTTAGAGAGGGGGGACAGGCTGAATTGATCACTTTAGAGAGGGGGAAACAGGCTGAATTGATCACTTTAGAGAGGGGGAACGACAGGCTGAATTGATCACTTTAGAGGGGGGAACAACAGGCTGAATTGATCACTTTAGAGAGGAGGGGGACAGGCTGAATTGATCACTTTAGAGAGGGGGGACAGGCTGAATTGATCACTTTAGAGAGGGGGAAACAGGCTGAATTGATCACTTTAGAGAGAGGGGGACAGGCTGAATTGATCACTTTAGAGAGGGGGGACAGGCTGAATTGATCACTTTAGAGAGGAGGGGGACAGGCTGAATTGATCACTTTAGAGAGGGGGGGACAGGCTGAATTGATCACTTTAGAGAGGGGGGAAACAGGCTGAATTGATCACTTTAGAGAGGAGGGGGACAACAGGCTGAATTGATCACTTTAGAGAGGAGGGGGGCAACAGGCTGAATTGATCACTTTAGAGAGGGGGGGGGGGGGACAACAACAGGAGAACAGTCAATAATCCCTTATTGATTTATTTCACAGCATCATCTGTTCTGAAGACCTTGAGATGGTGTTGTGAAGGAAGGAATTGGCGTTTTACAGTGCATCCAGTCAATGTCAGAAGCAGAGCTTTTAGTTAAGGGCTGGTTTCCTAGACACAGATTTAAGCCTAGACCTGGACTACACATTCTGAAAATATTCTGAACCCCCCCCCCCTCACAGTTTGTTACAGCCTTATTCGAAAAATGAATTTAAAAAATGTTCCACAATCTACACACATAATGACAACGTGAAAACAGGTGTAAAAATGTTCGCAAATTTATTTAAAAAAATAAAAAACAGAAATACCTCATTTACACAGTGCATGTCAGAGCTGAAAAGAAGCCATGAGGTCAAAGGAATTGTCCGTAGAGCACTGAGACAGGATTGTGTCAAGGCACAGATCTGGGGAAGGGAATCAAAACATTTCTGCAGCATTGAAGGTCCCCAAGAACACAGTAGTCTCCATCATTCTTAAATGGAAGAAGTTTGGAACCACCAAGACTTTTCCTAGAGGCCGGCCGCCCGGCCAAACAGGGGAGAAGGGTCTTGGTCAGGGAGGTGACCTCTGTGGAGATGGGAGAACATTCTAGAAGGACAACCATCTCTACAACACTCCACCAATCAGACCTTTATGGTAGAGTGGCCAGATGTAAGCCACTCCTCAGTAAAAGGCAGCCCACTTGGAGTTTGCCATAAGCCATCTAAAGACTCTCAGACCATGAGAAACAAGATTCTCCGGTCTGATGAAACCAAGATTCAACTCTTTGGCCTGAATGCCAAGCGTCACGTCTGGTGGAAACCTGGCATCATCCCTACGGTGAAGCATGGTGGTGACAGCATCATGCTGTTGGGATGTTTCTCAGCAGAAGGGACTGGGAGACTAGTGAGGATCGAGGGAAAGATGAACGGAGCAAAGTACAGAGAGATCCTTGATGAAAACCTGCTCCAGAGCACTCAGGACCTTAGACTGGGGTGAAGGTTCCCCTTCCAACAGGACAACGACCCAAAGCACACAGCCAAGACAACGGAGTGGCTTCGGGACAAGTCTCGGAATGTCCACGAGTGGGCCAGCCAGAGCCCGGACTTGAACCCGATCGAACGTCTCTGGAGAGACCTGAAAATAGCTGTGCAGCGATGCTCCTCATCCAACCTGACAGAGCTTGAGAGGATCTGCAGAGAAGAATAGTAGAAACTCCCCAAACACAGGTGTGCCAAGCTTGTAACATCATACCCAAGAAGACTCATGGCTGTAATCGCTGCCAAAAGTGCTTCAACAAAGTACCGAGTAAAGGGTCTGAATACTTATGTAAATGTGATCTGTTTTCATTTTTGAATACATTTGCCAAAGATAAAAAATAAAAACTGTTTTTGCTTTGTCATTATGGGGTATTGTGATGTCATTATGGGGTATTGTGATGTCATTATGGGGTATTGTGATGTCATTATGGGGTATTGTGTGTAGATTGATGAGAGGGGAAAACAAAACAATTCAATCCATTTTTAGAATAAGGCTGTAACATAAAATGTGGAAAGTCAAGGGGTCTGAATTACTTACCCAATGCACTGTAAATAGGGTAAATACAGTATGTCTGGGAAGCCAGCCCTATTATTGTCCAATGTATGGACAGGACAACTCACCATATGTGGATACTTCTCTGGATCCGTGACACTGATGTCCGTCAGTTTAATGTTCAGGTACTGCAAGAGAAAGAACTAGTGAGCACAACGTAGGCGCCCATTTAAAAAAGGTGATGAATGTGGTTTGGGGTTGTCTTCTAGTCTTACCTGATCAACAGAGTGAAGTGTTCCACAGATGCTGAAAATAGACAAAGATTTGCAAAATCAACATCTGTCATCTCAAGCTTTCAATTGTGAGGTTTTCAGTGCAGGGGGGGGGGCTTCAGGGACTCCATGACAGACAGGTAAGAGACAAGGACATCCCACCAACATAGTGGACACCACCCACTTCATTCCAACGTTAACCAGGCTATTGAACAGTGGGACCTGGGACACGGGGTTCTACAGGGGGACCTGGGACACGGGGTTCTACAGGGGGACCTGGGACACGGGGTTCTACAGGGGACCTGGGACACGGGGTTCTACAGGGGGACCTGGGGGGACCTGGGACACGGGGTTCTACAGGGGGACCTGGGACACGGGGTTCTACAGGGGGACCTGGGACACGGGGTTCTACAGGGGGACCTGGGACACGGGGTTCTACAGGGGGACCTAGGACACGGGGTTCTACAGGGGGACCAAGGACACGGGGTTCTACAGGGGGACCAAGGACACGGGGTTCTACAGGGGGACCAAGGACACGGGGTTCTACAGGACACGGGGGGACCAAGGACACGGGGTTCTACAGGGGGACCAAGGACACGGGGTTCTACAGGGGGACCAAGGACACGGGGTTCTACAGGGGGACCAAGGACACGGGGTTCTACAGGGGGACCAAGGACACGGGGTTCTACAGGGGGACCAAGGACACGGGGTTCTACAGGGGGACCAAGGACACGGGGTTCTACAGGGGGACCAAGGACACGGGGTTCTACAGGGGGACCAAGGACACGGGGTTCTACAGGGGGACTCGCATGTGCGCCTAAATATTGTTACGGTGCGACCTGTAAGTTTAATTTAGGAGCTCCTAGAAAAATGAAAGTGTCTAGTTTTATTAATACCTTAAATAGCTTTCACTGTGCTCCTAAATGTCTTTGTCTACATCTTCTTGGTATGAAAACACGTTCTCCCAGAGCCCCGTGACGTGGGCTGACCTTGTGTCACCGGGACTACGGGAAAATGTGTACACTCACTTCTCGGTTTTATTTTAATTGCATGTATTATAACATATTGATTTGTGTGCTTTTCACAAAATTAATTTCCATTAAAAATTGTATCGGGTGTCGTCTGCCTTCGTAGACCACATTGATTTACACCCATCCTTTACAAAAACAACCCTCAGATGAAGGAAAGTGGATAAGCTAGCCACCTTACACTACAGGGTCGGACACCGCAGAGCAGGCATGACGATAATTTAAGCCAACGGCCTGTCGACCCCGTGGTGCAGCTGTAAGCAAGCGGTTAAGTGGGTCTCTGTTGTAGTAGAAAGAGGAGGAAGGGACGCGCTACTAAGGTACACAATGGTACATTTTGGTAGATAGGTGCTCTCTTTGGTAAAAGGGGTAAATTGGTCATCAAAAAGAAAGGAGGACCAAGGCCCTCTTCATGTAATTAATTAAAATGCCTTTATTTGTATGGCATGTTCAATAGAATGGCCTTCATCAGAGAGTACAAAAAAATAATACAATGTCCTCTTTTAATCAGCTTTCCCAATTGGCCCTAATTGGAAGAGGGAGTGGTTACACAATTGATTGGACAACACCTAGTAAGCAATACTATACACATTAAAGGGTGAAATACTGTAGCTATGTGATCATAAAAATACAACTCCAAAATAGAAGTATCAGGACACTTCTAACCTTAAATATAGTAAATGTACTTCTAACCTTAAATATGACTGCGAGAAGTGTCAAGAATAAGAAAGAAATATATTCCCTAATACACAGCAAAACATGAACAGTCTAAACATAGCTGAGGGTAATTGAAAAGCTGTTCAAAAGAGGACATTGTATTCCTTTTTTTTGTTCTCCCTGACGAAGGCCATGCAGTCGAAACACGTCGGTTTAAAAAAAACACAACTTTGTTTCTATTGAACAAATAAAAGCATTTTAATCAATTAGATAATATTGGTCCTCCTTTCTTTTTGGGTCTCTGTTGTGTTAGAGCAGCTATTCCCAGAGGAGCAGAAAGAATAGCGGAAGCCCCAACATGCACTTCAAGGAGTCGTCACTAGTTGCCACAGCAACAGTCATAAACCCCCCCCCCCTTTTTTAAATGTTTTACAATTTCTCTTCTTAAATGTGACATTAAACCTAAAACACACAGCTAAACTTGAATTAAGACCAAAAATAACATTTTGCATTGCCAATTTTGACTGTGGCAACTAGAGGAAACCAGGGTTCAGGTCTGGAAGCAGTCAATTGTTCCTACATTCTTGCTTTCTGTACTGCAGTTTAACTGATGTCAAGCCCAGAAAGACCATTTCCAGTGATCGCCTCATTGAGAAGACTGATTCAAAAATTGATGACACTTGTGCACAGAACATCCATTGAATTATTCTAATAATTGTAACGGAGGCTGATTTTATGGGTATTACGACACCACTGTGGGGCTCTATATATGGTCCATGAATTACTCTATTTGAAAATTACTCAAATTATGCTGCAAAACATTTCTTAAACAGACGCAAACTGAACAAAAAGGGGAGGGACCTAAAAATATAAACCGTTCTTCCCAAATTTTATACCTCAATGAATGGACATTACAGTCAGTTATTATCCATTTATCTTCATTACCACAGTATACATGATCCCAATTTTTGCCTCAAGATTCCGACAATTAGAAGAAAAGTAAAACGGCAAAAGTAGATGGTACTGGTTTATTGGTATATTGAACCATGTCGGGCGCCTTAGTTTTTTTAAAAAACGGTGTTAAAACATCTCGCTTTTGAGTTTCCAGATTCTCTCACCGCCACAGCAGCTGTGAGACTTCAACAACCACTCAGACTTCACCTAGCTACTGTTGTAGCCTATATATATTTTAATTAAACAAAATTAAAAAAGACTACTTGTTTATTTTTTTGAACAAACGATTTCAGATTTTGTCTAACGAAAACGCGCTATAAAAAAATGTTAAACGCGTTATTATAAAACAATGACGTTATGTGAATTCTGCCACTGTAACTAGCTGGCCACGAACTACATAATACAAACCTCAAGTCGTTTTTGAGCTCCACCACCACGTCCTTCCCCACCAGGGACTTGAAAAAGGAGTAGAAAAGCTGCAACACAGAAATACACATTTAACCTTAACTAGTTACAGCGTTATGAATCATTGATAGGTCGATAGCGTTAGTAGTTAGTAGTCTGGCATTCCTTGCGCTAACTAGGGCCGTAACTTAATTATTTTTATGCAACAATTATTTATTGTAATTACCTAGCTAGCTAGGCTCAAATGTTTGCTAGCTGATAAACGACATGCTCATTCTTCAGACATGCTAGCTGGCCTGAAACCGGTCGTATATGTTTGACTTAACGTTATATAGATGCAGTTTTAACTATGCGAGTTAAATGATAACTATCAACACACTTTGTAACATTGTAAACGAGATAAAAACGATTACAATATAGCAAACAAAAGCACGCAAGATTGTCACCATTTTCAGTTTTCAGCGCTGCTTCCTCGTCTCAGGTTGATGATGTCACGACGATACCATTTGGTCGGTTTTTAAATACGTCATGATTGTGGAAGAAACATTTGTGATGCGCGCTGACATTTTCATTAATAAAATCTTATTTTACGCAATTTATTTTATTTTTCTCCTTATGTCATACATTTATGGACCGAGTAGGATAAGTAGGCTAATTAATATACTTTGTATATCTTCTATGGAGTTACTAAAAGAAGCATAAATTATTATTCTCCAATCCAATGACGTTGCCACTTGATTCTAAATATATCCACACTAATGCAATACTGTTAACATACCAGCAGGTGGTAGCATTTCAAACCAAATCAAATTGTATTTGTCACATGCGCGGAATACAACTAGTGTAGTAGACCTTACCTGTGAAATGCGGAATACAATTAGTGTAGTAGACCTTACCTGTGAAATGCTGAATACAACTAGTGTAGTAGACCTTACCTGTGAAATGCTGAATACAACAGGTGTAGTAGACCTTACCTGTGAAATGCTGAATACAATTAGTGTAGTAGACCTTACCTGTGAAATGCTGAATACAACTAGTGTAGTAGACCTTACCTGTGAAATGCTGAATACAACAGGTGTAGTAGACCTTACCTGTGAAATGCGGAATACAACAGGTGTAGTAGACCTTACCAGTGAAATGCGGAATACAATTAGTGTAGTAGACCTTACCTGTGAAATGCTGAATACAACAGGTGTAGTAGACCTTACCAGTGAAATGCGGAATACAATTAGTGTAGTAGACCTTACCTGTGAAATGCTGAATACAACAGGTGTAGTAGACCTTACCAGTGAAATGCGGAATACAATTAGTGTAGTAGACCTTACCTGTGAAATGCTTACTTACTTACAAGCCCTTAACCAACAATGCAGTTCAAGAAATAGAGTTAAGAAAATATCTACTAAATAAAGTAAAGTATATTTATATATTTTTTAATCAATAAAAAGTAACAAGAAAATTACCTGTCAATGTGCAGGAGTGTAGGTTAGTCGAGGTAATTTGTAAAGTGAATATGCATAGGTAATAAACAGTGAGTAGCAGCAGTGTAAAAACAAAATCAATGTAAATAGTCTGGGTGGCCATTTGATTAGTTGTTCAGGAGTCTTATGGCTTGGGGGTAGAAGCTGTTAAGGAGCCTTTTGGTCCTAGACTTGGTGCTCAGGTCCATTGCTTATATATAGTATATAATTTTTTTGATTGGTGGTAGATCAGCTTTAATAGTGCAGATAGATTGTAGCTTCCGTCATTGTCTGCATCATTTCCAATCCCCCATATTTATTTTATTGCACACACTACCGGTCAAAAGTTTTAGAACACCTACTCATTCAAGGTTTTTGGTTTATTTGTACTATCTGCGGTAGCAGAGAGAACAGTCTATGACTTGGGTGACTGGAGTCTTGTTTTTTAAATATATATATACACTGTATATATATTTTGTCAGGAGGCTTGGCCTCAGTAATGTACTGGGCCGTACACAATACCCTCTGAAGCACCTTGTGCTCTGTTGTCTGTCTAAAAAACAATTATCATGTGCATTCACCCATGGAATTAGCTGTTCCGGGGTCAAAGGTTAGGGGGGAAGGAGAACCTTAAATATTCTGCTTTTACAAAATGTGATGCTGTTTTCAAATGAAACACAATACCTTCCTCTTGTTAAAGCTTTTAGAATGTATTTGTTTTTGCCGAGCATTTGCCATACCAGGCGGTGATGCAACCGGTCAGGATGCTCTCGATGGTGCAGCTGTATAACTTTTTTGAGGATCTGGGGACCCCGTGTCAAATCTTTTCAGTCTCTTAAAAAAATATATAATGGATAGTTGGACACTGGGTTAGCTCTGTCTTCATCTAGCTCTGTTTCGTAAACGGAATAGTAACTGTGTACAGATAGGCAGGCTCAAAGCAGATGTGATAAATGAATAATCAAATGAAATGGAGGCAGGTGAGTCTCATACCTTTTAGTTTAATAGTACTGATTTGACCAAACACCAGATACAAGGAACACACATTCAGATTGTTTTCAAAATTATTCCTGTAATCTAAAGAGTTCTTGCGGTGGTCAACGTCTGTGCAAAAACAGAACAATGATACTTTGTATAAGGAGGACTCTACAAAAACAAATCCACGAGACAAAAGAGGAGACATGAAGATGATTCCTAAAATGTCTTATGGACTTCCAGTAATATATGGAAAAGGAACGACGAGTTTGTACAGAAACATGTTTTTGGGAGAGTCAGTGAGACGAGCCGTGGAGTGACTGGGTGAGACGTTGTATTGAGTTATCATCTGTCACTAGCACCCCCATTTAACATCTCATTTCCAACGTCTAGGACAGGAGCAGACAGTCATTTCACTGAACGGCCCATCTTCGAGGGTTGAGTTGTCTCATGAAGAGCTGGGGGGGGGACAAGAGAAATGTTTTCAACTACAGAAAGAAAGGCCATGTTGACTATGTACAGTTTAATGTACATAAGCTCTTCCTCTGCGGTATCCTTAGTTTAAAAACATGACCACAGAAGCTATTAGCAACTTGGTTGCCTGATATGTGAACAGAGGGTGGAGTCTAACCTTCTTTGGGGAGGGGCTGGATGGGCCTTGAAGTTGGGCGGAGTTTGCTGGGCAGCTCCGAGCTGTCTCGGTAGTCTCTGGGCTTAGTGGACGTGGCCTCCGCCTGGCCTGGGCGGGACTTCATGGGCAGAGGCGGCTTATTGGCCATTAGTACCATGCCCCCCTCGGAGCGTGACGGTTTCACAGGGTTCTTGGTGTAGGACAGCGGATGGAGGGAGGTGAAGGAGGTAGGGCCGGAAGACGGGGGCTTGGTCTCTGAACAGGTGTAAGAGCGGTTACGCGGGGTGGGGACCGGGGGGCGGTCAGGGTCCTGGTCAGAGGGTTTGGGGAAGGAGAAGTAAGGGTCTGGAGCGGTCAGGTGGTCCTTGGAGGACTGAGGGTCTGGTGAGTCTTTAGCTCCTCCTCCGGACTTTCCCATGGAGCCGTACAGAGGGTTGTCAAACATCTCCGCTGGCTTCCCGTCCTCACCCCTGGAAGACAGGACACACACACACACCCAGGTCATTCAGAGTTCAGCTTCACAGACTCACAATGAGGTATCAATTCATCTCTTCACTCTCAGTACATTGTCTACTCTGTGAGGGAAATAGAAAGCAATATTGTTCAGTCCCAAGTATGCCTAAATAATGTGAATCCACATAATAGAAGTCCTCAACAAATTCCCTCCAATTTACCAAGTGTCGTTCTCCCGGACCCCTGGACTGAAAATATAAAATATATATCTCAAAGGAGTTCAGTTCGAGAAAACCCCGGCCTGTCAGAGAGTTTGTAAAACTATAAAAAGTGGTAGATTTTTTTTTGATTAACGTACACGTTATCCAGTGCTTTTCCTGTGGGGCTTCGCACAGCGTTGTGGTCGTAGACAGTCTTTCTGGGAAAGATGGGGGTCTGGTCCTTGCCCCCGTGCCCACCGACACCCCCACCTCCGGAGCCTGATCTGAGGGACATGCTGTAGCTCCAGCCCCTGTCTGTCACACCTACAGACTTGTAGCCCACCCCCATGTAACTGGGGTTGGTGATATCAGTGGGATGAGGAAAAGCGAACCTATTGAACAGGAGAAATAACCAGATGTCCTAATCTCACAATTGAACTGAGATCACAAGATTGTAAAATAGCGATGAGTGAAGAGAGAGACTTGCTCACTTGTTGTTGGGATCCACTCCTTTTCCTTTTGGGGCACCAGAATCATCCCTTTCCACTTGGATGAAATCTGAAAAAGGAGGAGTGTGTTTAGCAACAAGAGAAAACATCATTTTGTTGAGACATCAGTGGTACACTATGACATTGGTTCTCAGCCTCTCACCGTATAACTTCTCGGTCTGTTTGCCCCCAGAAGTACGCAGTTGTACTCCCCCTGTCAGGGTGCCTGTCCGCTCGCCGTGGTGCGTCAGCGTCACCTGGAACTCTGTGTAGGAGGACTCTGCCGCTCGCAGAGCCACACAGCCCTCTCCTGTAGGGATGACACCATGTCAGGGAGCAGGAGAAGGAGGAGGAGGAGAGAAGAGGAGGAGGACAGAAGAGAAAAGGAGGGAGGAGAGAAGAGGAGGGGAGGAGGAGAGAAGGGGAGGAGGAGAGAAGAGAAGAGGAGGAGGAGAGTAGAGGAGGTGGAGGAGAGAAGATGCGAGCAGAAGAGGAGGAGAGAAGATGAAGAGAAGAGGAGAGAAGAGGAGGAGAGAAGAGCAGGAGGAGAGAAGTGGAGGAGAGAAGAGAAGAGGAGGAGGAGAGAAGAGAGGAGAGAAGAGGAGGGGGAGGAGAGAAGAGGAGAATAGGAGGAGAGGAGAATAGGAGTAGAGGAGAAGAGGAGAGAAGAGGTGAGCAGAAGAGGAGCAGGAGGAGGAGAGAAGATGAGAGGAGGAGAGGAGGATTGGAAGAAGCTGTCTTTTCCTCTCTGAGAGCTAGATGACAGAACTATTCTGAACAAAAGTATAAATACAACATGCAACCATTTCAAAGATTTTACTGAGTTCCAGTTCACAAGGAAATCAGTCAATTGAAATAAATAAATTAGGGCCTAATCTATGGATTTCACATGACTGGGCAGGGGCACAGCCAATCAGAATGAGTCCCCCCTAGATGAAGAAAGACAGAGTTAGATGAAGACAAGCAGAGCTAAATGAAGACAGAGCTAGACGATGAAAGACAGAGCTAGATGAAGACAGAGCTAGACGAAGACAGAGCTAGACGAAGACAGTTAGACGAAGACAGCTAGACGAAGACAGCTAGACGAAGAAAGACAGAGCTAGACGAAGACAGAGCTAGACGAAGACAGCTAGACGAAGACAGCTAGACGAAGAAAGACAGAGCTAGACGAAGACAGAGCTAGACGAAGAAAGACAGAGCTAGACGAAGAAAGACAGAGCTAGGCGAAGAAAGACAGAGCTAGACGAAGAAAGACAGAGCTAGACGAAGAAAGACAGAGCTAGACGAAGAAAGACAGAGCTAGACGATGAAAGACAGAGCTAGACGATGAAAGACAGAGCTAGACGGAGGTAGATGAAGACAGAACTAGATGACCAAGAGTCACAAACTTAGACTAGTATTTACACCAGCCCAAATGTGGTCTGTGTCCTTCTAACAACGAGTCGTTCCAAACAGACCACAGTTGTCCTACTTTCTCACCATAGGATTCATCACAGTCTGTGGACTTGACACACAGGAGAATGTGCTGATCCAACAGATACTCCGGGTCTGAGATGATAGGGACGAGCTTTAAAAAGACACGACAGGAGTTCAGACACTCAACAACTCTTTTGCATCAAAAATATTAAGACAATTAGCTTTAGTATTGTACTTGAAAGAAGCGTCAAAATGTCAATTTACCTCAACTTGATTTCCAAACCGAACCTTGATGTTCCCCTCAGAGTGATCTTGGTTCTCTCCTTCTGAGCTCTTGACAAATTCTGTGGACAGGATGTGTGCAGTTAGCCTGATCCCAGATCTGTTTGTGCCGCATAGCCAAATCCAGTTTGGCATGACAATGAATAGTAAGAGATTGCAAGACAACTAGACCTGGGACCTTGAGGGATATATACTACGTAGATCTGGGACCTTGAGGGATATATACTATGTAGATCTGGGACCCTGCGGGATATATACTACGTAGACCTGGGACCTTGAGGGATATATACTACGTAGCGGGTTTGAGGACTATATACTACGTAGATCTGGGACCCTGAGGGATATATACTATGTAGATCTGGGACCCTGAGGGATATATACTATGTAGATATGGGACCTTGATGGATATATACTACGTAGATCTGGGACCTTGAGGACTATATACTACGTAGATCTGGGACCTTGAGGGATATATACTACGTAGATCTGGGACCTTGAGGGATATATACTACGTAGATCTGGGACCTTGAGGGATATATACTACGTAGATCTGGGACCCTGAGGACTATATACTACGTAGATCTGGGACCTTGAGGGATATATACTACGTAGCGGGTTTGAGGACTATATACTACGTAGATCTGGGACCCTGAGGGATATATACTATGTAGATCTGGGACCTTGAGGGATATATACTACGTAGATCTGGGACCTTGAGGGATATATACTACGTAGATCTGGGACCTTGAGGACTATATACTACGTAGATCTGGGACCTTGAGGGATATATACTACGTAGCGGGTTTGAGGACTATATACTACGTAGATCTGGGACCCTGAGGGATATATACTATGTAGATCTGGGACCCTGACGGATATATACTATGTAGATCTGGGACCCTGAGGGATATATACTACGTAGATCTGGGACCTTGAGGACTATATACTATGTAGATCTGGGACCTTGAGGACTATATACTACGTAGATCTGGGACCTTGAGGGATATATACTACGTAGCGGGTTTGAGGAGTTAGCAAGGTACCTTTGGTCAACTCCAAGTCCAACTCGGGATAAGCGGTCATAAGAAAGTGGCTCGCCTTTTAGCCAGGTACATTTCTATGGCAACGAATCCTTCAGAACTAACCTGGTCCAGGGCAGGCTAACTCAGGGCTAACTCTGTTTATCCTGCATTCAGAACTAACCTGGTCCAGGGCAGGCTAACTCAGGGCTAACTCTATTTATCCTGTATCCAGAACTAACCTGCTACAGGGCAGGCTAACTCAGGGCTAACTCTGTTTATCCTGCATTCAGAACTAACCTGCTCCAGGGCAGGCTAACTCAGGGCTAACTCTGTTTATCCTGCATTCAGAACTAACCTGCTCCAGGACAGGCTAACTCAGGGCTAACTCTGTTTATCCTGTATCCAGAACTAACCTGCTCCAGGGCAGGCTAACTCTGTTTTTCCTGTATCCAGAACTAACCTGGTCCAGGGCAGGCTAACTCAGGGCTAACTCTGTTTATCCTGTATCCAGAACTAACCTGGTCCAGGGCAGGCTAACTCAGGGCTAACTCTGTTTTCCTGTATCCAGAACTAACCTGCTCCAGGGCAGGCTAACTCAGGGCTAACTCTGTTTATCCTGTATCCAGAACTAACCTGCTCCAGGGCAGGCTAACTCAGGGCTAACTCTGTTTATCCTGTATCCAGAACTAACCTGCTCCAGGGCAGGCTAACTCAGGGCTAACTCTGTTTATCCTCTATCCAGAACTAACCTGCTACAGGGCAGGCTAACTCAGGGCTAACTCTGTTTTTCCTGTATCCAGAACTAACCTGCTCCAGGGCAGGCTAACTCAGGGCTAACTCTGTTTATCCTGTATCCAGAACTAACCTGCTCCAGGGCAGGCTAACTCAGGGCTAACTCTGTTTATCCTGTATCCAGAACTAACCTGCTCCAGGGCAGGCTAACTCAGGGCTAACTCTGTTTATCCTGTATCCAGAACTAACCTGCTCCAGGGCAGGCTAACTCAGGGCTAACTCTGTTTATCCTGTATCCAGAACTAACCTGGTCCAGGGCAGGCTAACTCAGGGCTAACTCTGTTCATCCTGTATCCAGAACTAACCTGCTCCAGGGCAGGCTAACTCAGTGCTAACTCTGTTTATCCTGTATCCAGAACTAACCTGGTCCAGGGCAGGCTAACTCAGGGCTAACTCTGTTTATCCTGTATCCAGAACTAACCTGCTCCAGGGCAGGCTAACTCAGGGCTAACTCTGTTTATCCTGTATCCAGAACTAACCTGCTCCAGGGCAGGCTAACTCAGGGCTAACTCCACTATCCTGAATGAAATGTCTGAGCTGTGAGTTGAGGACCAATGAAATCAGATTCCCACCCTCTCACAAAGACTGTATCATCATCCTCGTCATTTGAGGAAGACGACTGATTAAATATTTTATTCATCAAATCATTTTGTGTGTAGAAAAAAAAAGAAGAAGAAAAGAATGTTAATTAAAATACCTATCATATTGTAATAATAATTTAGTAATGAAACTCTATATTTTTTGCACAATTGTATTCTGAAATTTGCAAAAGTCAAATGACAGCTGCAACCAACCATAAACATAATCCATAGAAGGCTGTTCTCATTCAAATTAAGACTGGCAGCCATTGCTAGTGTTCCCATGAGATTAACAGTCAAACTGCCAGGGTTAGAGGTTCAAACCCCTTCTACAGATTATACTGTATGTCTATAGCCAGAACACAACAAGCTGTTCCCATGAGATTAACAGTCAAACTGCCAGGGTTAGAGGTTCAAACCCCTCTACAGATTATACTGTATGTCTATAGCCAGAACACAACAAACTGTTCCCATGAGATTAACAGTCAAACTGCCAGGGTTAGAGGTTCAAACCCCCTCTACAGATTATACTGTATGTAGCCAGAACACAACAAACTGTTATAGCCAGAACACAACAAGCTGTTCCCATGAGATTAACAGTCAAACTGCCAGGGTTAGAGGTTCAAACCCCTTCTACAGATTATACTGTATGTCTATAGCCAGAACACAACAAGCTGTTCCCATGAGATTAACAGTCAAACTGCCAGGGTTAGAGGTTCAAACCCCTTCTACAGATTATACTGTATGTCTATAGCCAGAACACAACAAGCTGTTCCACAGATAGGAGTGGAAAAATGTGGTTTTGCGTTGTTAAGCACACAAAATAAGATCTAGCAACCTTTCGGTTACTGGCCCAATGCTCTAACCACTAGGCTACCTGCCTATAAGTAATAAAATAAAGACGACACTTCTTAAAAGTCTATTTCAAAACATCGTCTGGTGAATTTGCAAGATCACTTTTCTTTCATTTTGATTTCTGCACAAATTAAAATGTGGCGCTGACTTGTCTATGAAGTGATGTTTTTGTCTCAACGAAGAGTTCGACCACAGAGTTTCTAAACCCAGAGGCGCAACATCACGAGACTTCTGGGAACGCTTTTGCGAAACAGACCAGGCCGGGGTTTGAGAAGTCAATGAGAGGAGTGAAAAATGATTTCTTAGTTGTTAATTTTCTTGAACGCTAAAGGGAAAAAACGTAGATTATTAAGTAGTAGAACTTGTTATGACTCCAACCTCGTGAGCGTGACAAACTGACACGTCAATTTGAGTCAAAAACGTTATATCGAAAGAGTGCCACATGCGCAGTTCGGCGAGAGTCGACCGTTAGACCCGATGACATGTTTCTGTGCCAACGTCGCCATGACATCGCCTACAAGTGTGATCGGGGATTTCTTTTGGAGAAGCAGCTTCTGCCTATCTTCATACTGTACCATCTTTGGTCTGGTGTTCAACTAGCCCATGTGCAACATGCACACACAGTTACAAGCCCGCTAGAGTTAGTAGCAGACGGACATTATCCACCATCGTAGTATGGATGAAGCTTGATCTGGAATGTGACGCTAACGGATGCTGGCTAGCTTTATAAAACCGCATCCGTAATGGGACTGCGGTCAAACGACCACCCGTCGTCACTGTCAAACGCTCAGGGAGCAGGCCTTTCTAATCAACTTGGCCCGAGTATCCTGGAAGGATATTAACCTCATTCCGTCCGTAAGGATGCCTGGTTATTTAAAAGTGTTTTCCTCAACCATCTTAAATAAGCCCCGTTTAAAAAATGTAGAACCAGGAACAGATATAGCTCGTGGTTCACTCCAGACCTGACTGCCCTTAACCAGCACAAAAACATCCTGTGGCGTACTGCATAAGCATCGCGACATGCAACTTTTTAGGGAAGTTAGAAACCAATATACACAGGCAGTTAGGAAAGCTAAGGCTAGCTTTTTCAAACAGACATTTGCATCCTGTAGTACAAACTCAAAAAGGTTTGGGACACTGTAAAGTCCATGGAGAATAAGAGCACCTCCTCCCAGCTGCCCACTGCTCTGAGGCTAGGAAACACTGTCTCCACCGATAAATCTGAGATAAAAGAGAATTTCAACAAGCATTTTTCTACGGCTGGCCATGCTTTCCACCTGTCTACCCCTACCCCGGTCAACAGCCCTGCGCCCCCGACAGCAACTTGCTCAAGCCTCCCCCATTTTTCCTTCACCCAAATTCAGATAGCTGATGTTCTGAAAGAGCTGCAAAATCTGGACCCCTACAAATCAGCCGGGCTAGACAATCTGGACCCTCTCTTTCTAAAATGATCTACCGAAATTGTTGCAAGCCCTATTACTAGCCTGTTCAACCTCTCTTTCGTATCGTCTGAGATTCCCAAAGATTGGAAAGCTGCCGCGGTCATGACACTCCAGACCCAAACTGCTACAGACCTATATCTATCCTACCCTGCCTTTCTAAGGTCTTTGAAAGCCAAGTTAACAAACAGATCACTGACCATTTTGAATCCCACCGTTCCTTCTCCACTATGCAATCTGGTTTCAGAGCTGGTCATGGGTGCACCTCAGCCACGCTAAACGATATCATAACCGCCATCGATAAGAAACAATACTGTGCAGCCGTCTTCATCGACCTGGCCAAGGCTTTCGACTCTGTCAATCACCACATTCTTATCGGCAGACTCAACAGCCTTGGTTTCTCAAATGACTGCCTCGCCTGGTTCACCAACTACTTATCAGACAGAGTTCAGTGTGTCAAATCGGAGGGCCTGTTGTCCGGACCTCTGGCAGTCTCTATGGGGGTGCCACAGGGTTCCATCCTCGGGCCGACTCTCTTCTCTGTATACATCAATGATGTCGCTCTTGCTGTTGGTGATTCTCTGATCCACCTCTACGCAGACGACACCATTCTCTATACTTCTGGCACTTCTTTGGACACTGTGTTAACTAACCTCCAGACGAGCTTCAATGCCATACAACACTCCTTCCGTGGCCTCCAACGGCTCTTAAATGCAAGTAAAACTAAATCCATGCTCTTCAACCGATCGCTGCCCGCACCTGCCCGCCCGTCCAGCATCACTACTCTTCCAGACTCACATTAAGCATCTCCAATCCAAAAAATCTAGAATCGGCTTCCTATTCAGCATCAAAGCATCCTTCACTCATGCTGCCAAACATACCCTTGTAAAACTGACTATCCTACCAATCCTTGACTTTAGCGATGTCATTTAACAAATAGCCTCCAACACTCTACTCGGCAAATTGGATGCAGTCTATGACAGTGCCATCCGTTTTGTCACCAAAGCCCTATATACTACCCACCATTGCGACCTGTTGGCTGGCCCTCGCTACATATTCGTTGCCAAACCCACTGGCTCCAGGTCATCTATAAGTCTTTGCTAGGTAAAGCCCTGCCTTATCTCAGCTCACTGGTCACCATAGCAGCACCCACCCTTAGCACACGCTCCAGCAGATATATTTCACTGCACACCCCCAAAGCCAATTCCTCCTTTGGCCGCCTTTCCTTCCAGTTCTCTGCTGCCAATGACTGGAATGAATTGCAAAAATAAGTTGGAGACATATCTCCCTCACTAGCTTTAAGCACCAACTGTCAGAGCAGCTCACAGATCACTGCACCTGTGCATAGCCAATCTGTAAATAGCCCATCCAACTACCTCATCCCCATACTGTTATCTATTTGATATATTTTGCACCTTTGCACCCCAGTATCTCTACTTGTACACTCATCTTCTACACATCAATCACTCCAGTGTTTAATTGCTATATTGTAATTATTTCGCCACCATGGCCTATGAATTGCCTTACCTACGTTATCCTACCTCATTTGCACACATATAGACTTTCTCTATTGTATTGTTGACTGTATGTTTGTTTATTCCATGTTTGTTTATTCCATGTTTGTTTATTCCATGTGTTGTTGTTTATTTTTCTACTGTATTATTGACTGTATGTTTGTTTTACTCCATGTGTAACTCTGTGTTGTTGTTTGTGTCACACTGCTTTGCTTTATCTTGGCCAGGTCGCACTTGTAAATGAGAACTTGTTCTCAACTAGCCTACCTGGTTAATTAAATAAAGGTGAAATACATCAATACAATTTTATAAAAGCCTGATCTGGAATGTGAAGCTAACTGAAGCTGGCTAGCTTTATAAAAACCTGAGTAGGTCTAGTTTGCTTCGGACTATAGTGTGGAGTCACTGTGAGTTAGTCTCCACGCTTGATATGCTTTTAGTGTTATATCCTATGATCCACTGACCACTGTGGTCAGATGGAAAATGGAAGTAGCCTTACTCTCTAAGCAGCTGGAGTGGTATTCCAGGAAGAACTTGGTCTTGGACTTTGTCATGAGGGTGGCAACACAGTTCATGAACTTGATCCCACCCTGAGACACACTGTTGGGATCTGGAAAGAAAAGATAGAAAGATCATTGGAAAGGCAGTTGTCTTTGTCCATAGATTTGCACTCGGTAAAACACGAGAACATATTTTTTCTGAGGGTAGATCATTTCATAAAATACAGCGATGTCAGACACACATGCATTAGTCACACAGACAGCACGGTGTAGTTGGGGCGGCAGGGTAGCCTAGTGGTTAGAGTGTAGAGGTGGCAGGGTAGCCTAGTGGTTAGAGTGTAGGGGAGGCAGGGTAGCCTAGTGGTTAGAGTGTAGGGTTGGCAGGGTAGCCTAGTGGTTAGAGTGTAGGGTTGGCAGGGTAGCCTAGTGGTTAGAGTGTAGGGTTGGCAGGTAGCATAGTGGTTAGAGTGTAGGGGCGGCAGGGTAGCCTAGTGGTTAGAGTGTAGGGTTGGCAGGGTAGCCTAGTGGTTAGAGTGTAGAGGTGGCAGGGTAGCCTAGTGGTTAGAGTGTAGGGGCGGCAGGGTAGCCTAGTGGTTAGAGTGTAGGGTTGGCAGGGTAGCCTAGTGGTTAGAGTGTAGGGTTGGCAGGTAGCATAGTGGTTAGAGTGTAGGGGCGGCAGGGTAGCCTAGTGGTTAGAGTGTAGGGTTGGCAGGGTAGCCTAGTGGTTAGAGTGTAGGGTTGGCAGGTAGCATAGTGGTTAGAGTGTAGGGGCGGCAGGGTAGCCTAGTGGTTAGAGTGTAGGGTTGGCAGGTAGCATAGTGGTTAGAGTGTAGGGTTGGCAGGTAGCATAGTGGTTAGAGTGTAGGGGCGGCAGGGTAGCCTAGTGGTTAGAGTGTAGGGTTGGCAGGTAGCATAGTGGTTAGAGTGTAGGGGCGGCAGGGTAGCCTAGTGGTGAGAGCGTTGGACTAGTAACCGAAAGGGTGCAAGTTCGAATCCCCGAGCTGACAAGGCACAAATCTGTCGTTCTGCCCCTGAACAGGCAGTTAACCCACTGTTCCTAGGCCGTCATTGAAAATAAGAATTTGTTCTTAACTGACTTGCCTAGTAAAATAAAGGTAAAATTAAAAAATTAAAAATAAATAGTGAAGTAAAAAAAACTCTACCGTGCTTGGAGACAAACTGTGATGACACTCCGACTTCAAATGTGGAGAAAACTGGAGAGTGGTCACTGGTCATAATGTCATTGGTGCACCCTACAAGAGAGGTTGCAAAAATTATAGAATTGGTAATAACATGAACTAAAATGACACATATTTTGTTCGTTAATTGCAATGAATCAATTATCATGGCAGTAGTCTCACCGTATGACTGACAGAACACATGCACCAAGGGGTAGGACCTCCGTAGAACACGATCACACCATGATGGTAGATTGTATTTAGTCTGTGAGGGAGAAGAATTTATAATTCAGTCGTTCTGGAAAATCAGCATTGGTTTGATGGCAGGCCTATCTAAGACCATGCCATCTTTCTAATAGTGGTTTCAGAGACACATGTGTGTCCCAAATGGCACCCTTTTCACTATATAGTGCACTACTTTAGACCAGAGCCCTATGGAATCATATTCCCTATATAGTGCACTACTTTAGACCAGAGCCCTATTCCCTATATAGTGCACTACTTTAGACCAGAGCCCTATGGAACCCTATTCCCTATATAGTGCACAACTTTTGACCAGAGCCCTATTCCCTATATAGTGTACTACTTTTGACCAGAGCCCTGTTACACCCTCGACAACTTCTGTGATTAGTATTATTTAACCATGCTGGTCATTTATGAACATTTGAACATCTTGGCCATGTTCTGTTATAATCTCCACCCGGCACAGCCAGAAGAGGACTGGCCACCCCTCATAGCCTGGTTCCTCTCTAGGTTTCTTCCTAGGTTCTGGCCTTTCTAGGGAGTTTTTCCTAGCCACCGTGCTTCTACACCTGCATTGCTTGCTGTTTGGGGTTTTAGGCTGGATTTCTGTACAGCACTTTGATATATCAGGTGATGTAAGAAGGGCTATATAAATACATTTGATTTGATTTGATATGGAACCCTATTCCCTATATAGTGCACTACTTTAGACCAGAGCTCTATGGAATCCTTTTCCCTATATAGTGCACTACTTTAGACCAGAGCCCCATGGGCTATGTATGGAATAGGATGCCGTTTGGGACTTCCTCTACAAGGTAAAATAATAAACAGCCAAGCTGTGGACTTGTGCTCTCAGATATCTGCTTATTTGGGGCGGCAGGGTAGCCTAGTGGTTAGAGTGTAGAGGTGGCAGGGTAGCCTAGTGGTTAGAGTGTAGAGGAGGCAGGGTAGCCTAGTGGATAGAGTGTAGAGGAGGCAGGGTAGTCTAGTGGTTAGAGTGTAGAGGTGGCAGGGTAGCCTAGTGGTTAGAGTGTAGAGGTGGCAGGGTAGCCTAGTGGTTAGAGTGTAGAGGAGGCAGGGTAGCCTAGTGGTTAGAGTGTAGAGGAGGCAGGGTAGCCTAGTGGTTAGAGTGTAGTGGAGGCAGGGTAGCCTAGTGGTTAGAGTGTAGAGGAGGCAGGGTAGCCTAGTGGTTAGAGTGTAGAGGAGGCAGGGTAGTCTAGTGGTTAGAGTGTAGAGGTGGCAGGGTAGCCTAGTGGTTAGAGTGTAGAGGAGGCAGGGTAGCCTAGTGGTTAGAGTGTAGAGGAGGCAGGGTAGCCTAGTGGTTAGAGTGTAGAGGAGGCAGGGTAGCCTAGTGGTTAGAGTGTAGTGGCGGTAGGGTAGCCTAGTGGTTAGAGTGTAGAGGAGGCAGGGTAGTCTAGTGGTTAGAGTGTAGAGGTGACAGGGTAGCCTAGTGGTTAGAGTGTAGAGGTGGCAGGGTAGCCTAGTGGTTAGAGTGTAGAGGTGGCAGGGTAGCCTAGTGGTTAGAGTGTAGAGGTGACAGGGTAGCCTAGTGGTTAGAGTGTAGAGGTGGCAGGGTAGTCTAGTGGTTAGAGTGTAGAGGTGGCAGGGTAGCCTAGTGGTTAGAGTGTAGAGGTGGCAGGGTAGCCTAGTGGTTAGAGTGTAGAGGTGGCAGGGTAGCCTAGTGGTTAGAGTGTAGAGGTGGCAGGGTAGCCTAGTGGTTAGAGTGTAGAGGTGGCAGGGTAGCCTAGTGGTTAGAGTGTAGAGGTGGCAGGGTAGCCTAGTGGTTAGAGTGTAGAGGAGGCAGGTAGCCTAGTGGTTAGAGTATAGAGGAGGCAGGTAGCCTAGTGGTTAGAGTGTAGAGGTGGCAGGGTAGCCTAGTGGTTAGAGTGCAGAGGTGGCAGGGTAGCCTAGTGGTTAGAGTGTAGAGGTGGCAGGGTAGCCTAGTGGTTAGAGTGTAGAGGAGGCAGGGTAGCCTAGTGGTTAGAGTGTAGAGGAGGCAGGGTAGCCTAGTGGTTAGAGTGTAGAGGAGGCAGGGTAGCCCAGTGGTTAGAGTGTAGAGGTGGCAGGGTAGCCTAGTGGTTAGAGTGTAGAGGTGGCAGGGTAGCCTAGTGGTTAGAGTGTAGAGGAGGCAGGGTAGCCTAGTGGTTAGAGTGTAGAGGTGGCAGGGTAGCCTAGTGGTTAGAGTGTAGAGGTGGCAGGGTAGCCTAGTGGTTAGAGTGTAGAGGTGGCAGGGTAGCCTAGTGGTTAGAGTGTAGAGGTGGCAGCGTAGCCTAGTGGTTAGAGTGTAGAGGAGGCAGGATAGCCTAGTGGTTAGAGTGTAGAGGTGGCAGGGTAGCCTAGTGGTTAGAGTGTAGGGTTGGCAGGGTAGCCTAGTGGTTAGAGTGTAGAGGTGGCAGGGTAGCCTAGTGGTTAGAGTGTAGAGGAGGCAGGGTAGCCTAGTGGTTAGAGTGTAGAGGAGGCAGGGTAGCCTAGTGGTTAGAGTGTAGGGTTGGCAGGGTAGCCTAGTGGTTAGAGTGTAGAGGTGGCAGGGTAGCCTAGTGGTTAGAGTGTAGAGGTGGCAGGGTAGCCTAGTGGTTAGAGTGTAGAGGTGGCAGGGTAGCCTAGTGGTTAGAGTGTAGAGGTGGCAGGGTAGCCTAGTGGTTAGAGTGTAGAGGTGGCAGGGTAGCCTAGTGGTTAGAGTGTAGAGGAGGCAGGGTAGCCTAGTGGTTAGAGTGTAGAGGTGGCAGGGTAGCCTAGTGGTTAGAGTGTAGAGGTGGCAGGGTAGCCTAGTGGTTAGAGTGTAGAGGTGGCAGGGTAGCCTAGTGGTTAGAGAGCGTTGGACTAGTAACCGAAAGATTGCAAGTTTGAATCCCCGAGCTGACAAGGTACAAATCTGTCGTTCTGCCCCTGAACAGGCAGTTAACCCACTGTTCCTAGGCCGTCATTGAAAATAAGAATTTGTTCTTAACTGACTTGCCTGGTAAAATAAAGATAAAAAAATAAAAAAATAAATCCTCTACTGTATGAGGGCCACCTGTACCATACAGCATCTCAGGAAACACACACAGTAAACTTACCCCAGTGGCTTTGGCCTTGGTGTAGGCATATTTCTCGCGTGTGTCTCTCTCAAAACGATACGTGGGCGCGAACGTGATCTCCTCCTCATCTGTGATGAGATTAAATAATAAAAAATAGAGAGAGAGAGAGATTACATGTACCAGGAATTTGACCTGGTGAAGTGGTGCTCAGGAACTTGCTAGCCTATAGTTTACAGAGAGTAAATTACAGGCTAGCTAGCCCTGCCAGAGAGTAAACTAGTAAACTATAGGCTAGCTAGCCTGTAGTTTACTCTCTGGTAGGGCTAGATAGCCTATAGTTTACCTCTGGTAGGGCTAGCTAGCCTGTAGTTTACTATCTGATAGGGCTAGGTAGCCTATAGTTTACCTCTGGTAGGGCTAGCTAGCCTGTAGTTTACTATCTGATAGGGCTTGGTAGCCTATAGTTTACCTCTGGTAGGGCTAGCTAGCCTGTAGTTTACTATCTGGTAGGGCTAGCTAGCCTGTAGTTTACTATCTGGTAGGGCTAGGTAGCCTATAGTTTACTATCTGGTAGGGCTAGGTAGCCTATAGTTTACTATCTGGTAGGGCTAGCTAGCCTATAGTTTACTATCTGATAGGGCTAGGTAGCCTATAGTTTACCTCTGGTAGGGCTAGCTAGCCTATAGTTTACTCTCTGGTAGGGCTAGCTAGCCTATAGTTTACTCTCTGGTATGGCTAGGTAGCCTATAGTTTACTATCTGGTAGGGCTAGCTAGCCTATAGTTTACTATCTGGTAGGGCTAGGTAGCCTATAGTTTACTATCTGGTAGGGCTAGATAGCCTATAGTTTACCTCTGGTAGGGCTAGCTAGCCTGTAGTTTACTATTTGATAGGGCTAGGTAGCCTATAGTTTACTATCTGGTAGGGCTAGGTAGCCTATAGTTTACTATCTGGTAGGGCTAGATAGCCTATAGTTTACTATCTGGTAGGGCTAGGTAGCCTATAGTTTACTATCTGGTAGGGCTAGATAGCCTATAGTTTACTATCTGGTAGGGCTAGGTAGCCTATAGTTTACTATCTGGTAGGGCTAGGTAGCCTATAGTTTACTATCTGGTAGGGCTAGCTAGCCTATAGTTTACTATCTGGTAGGGCTAGGTAGCCTATAGTTTACTATCTGGTAGGGCTAGATAGCCTATAGTTTACCTCTGGTAGGGCTAGCTAGCCTGTAGTTTACTATCTGGTAGGGCTAGGTAGCCTATAGTTTACTATCTGGTAGGGCTAGCTAGCCTATAGTTTACTATCTGGTAGGGCTAGGTAGCCTATAGTTTACTGGCAGGGCTAGCTAGAGTCATGGCTCTGGGGCTTGCAAGCCTATAGTTTACCAAGGCTAACATGCTGTAGATGTGTTCACTCAATGGCTAGTTGTGCCCATTCAATGACCATGGCTTTGACATAGAAATGCATTACTTTCATCAAAATCACTTATCAATGACCACCAATTTCATCCTCACATTTTCCATACACATCATATAGCCTAGTGAAGTTTAATTTACTTTAGTCATAGTTAGCTATGACAGAATGTATGTTGCTAGTGGCCATGTCTTACCATAGTGTAGGAATACCTTCCCCTCTCCTTTCTCAATGGTGAGCTGGTCTCTACACAGCAGTTCCTGGTACTGCTGCTGTTTGATCTTGGTCACGATGCTCTCTGCTTCCTGTTAAGGGAACACAATGCAAAGTAGCTGCTCTCTCTTCCTGCACAGTGATGTCATCAGAACAACACTGTCTCTATTTAGCCTAACTGCTGCTAGAGAAATAGGGAACATGAACTGCATGCTGGCTTTGTCCCAAATGGCACCCTCATCCCTATATTAGTGAACTACTGTAGATCAGGGCTTTTGGTAAAAAAAAAAAAAAAAAGTTTTAAAAAGTAGTGCACTCCTCTGGTCCATGTCCTTTACACAACTTGCTTGCTTACGCTTACTTACTTGGTATGTAACAGCATGTTCAACAAGCACATGAATACAAATTTAGATGAGCAGTGGTTGAGAGCTGTTGATAGTCGACAAAGCAGTTGAGAGCTGTGTATATTCCCCCCCAAGCAGACACCTCGACGGCCCTGAAAGAACTTTATTAGACTCTATGTAAACTGGAAACCACATATCCTGAGGCTGCATTTATTGTAGCTGGGTATTTTAACAAGGCTAATCTGAAAACAAGGCTCCCTACATTTTATCAGCATATCAAATGTGCGATCCGGTCTGGCTAAACTCTGGATCATTGCTACTCTAATTTCCGTGATGCATACAAAGCCCTCCCTCGGCCTCCTTTCGGGAAATCTGACCACGACTCCATTTGGTTGCTCCCAGCCTATAGACAGTAACAAATCAGGAAACGCCCGTGCTCAGGACTGTTCAACGCTGGTCCGACCAATCTGATTCCACGCCTCAAGATTGCTTTGATCACGTGGACTGGGATATGTTCCGGATAGCATCGTACAACAACATTGATGTATACACTGATTTGGTGAGGGAGTTTATTAGAAAGTGCATGTGGTAGATGACTCCGCCCTCCACAGTGACTATTTAAACCTTCTCTAACCAGAAACCGTGGATTGATGACCAGAAACATGACCGAATACAAACAGTGTAGCTATTCCCTCCGCGTGGCAATCAAACAAGCTAAGCGTCAGTATAGAGACAAAGTAGAGTCGCAATTCAACGGCTCAGACACCAGACGTATGTGGCAGGGTCTACAGTAAATCACGGATTACAAAAAGAAAACCAGCCCCATCGCGGACACCGATGTCTTGCTCCCAGACAAACTAAACAACTTCTTTGCTCGCTTTGAGGACAATACAGTGCCACTGACACGACCCGCTACCAAAACCTGCGGGCTCTCCTTCACCACAGCCAACGTGAGTAAAACATTTAAACGTGTCAACCCACGCAAGGCTGCCAGCCCAGACGGCATCCCTAGCCACGTCCTCAGGGCATGCGCAGACCAGCTGGCTGGTGTGTTTACGGACATATTCAATCAATCCCTATCCCAGTCTGCTGTTCCCACATGCTTCAAGAGGGCCACCATTGTTCCTGTTCCCAAGAAAGTTAAGGTAACTGAGCTAAACGACTATTGCCCCGTAGCACTCACTTCCGTCATCATGAAGTGCTTTGAGAGACTAGTCAAGGACAATATCTCCTCCACCCGACCTGACACCCTAGACCCACTCCAATTTGCTTACCGCCCCAATAGGTCCACAGACGATGCAATCACCATCACACTGCACACTGTCCTATCCCATCTGGACAAGAGAAATACCTATGTAAGAATGCTGTTCATCGATTACAGCTCAGCATAGTACCCTCCAAACTCGTCATTAATCACAAGACCCTGGGTCTCGACCCCGCCCTATGCAACTGGGTCCTGGACTTTCTGTCGGGCCGCCCCACAGTGGTGAGGGTAGGAAACAACATCTCCACCCCGCTGATCCTCAACACTGGGGCCCCATAAGGGTGTGTGCTCAGCCCTCTCCTGTACTCCCTGTTCACCCACGACTGCGTGGCCAAACACGCTTCCAACTCAATCATCAAGTTTGCAGACGACACTACAGTGGTAGGCTTGATTACCAACAACGATGAGACGGCCTACAAGGAGGAAGTGAGGGCCCTCAGAGTGTGGTGTCAGGAAAATAACCTCTCACTCAACATCAACAAAACAAAGGAGATAATCGTGGACTTTAGGAAACAGCAGAGGGAGCACCCCCCTATCCACATCGACGGGACAGCAGTGGAGAAGGTGGAAAGTTTTAAGTTCCTCAGCGTACACATCACGGACAAACTGAAAAGGTCCACCCACACAGACAGCGTGGTGAAGAAGGCGCAACAGCGTCTCTTCAACCTCAGGGGGCTGAAGAAATGTGGCTTGTCACCAAAAACACTCACAAACTTTTACAGATGCACAATCAAGAGCATCCTGTCGGACTGTATCACCGCCTGGTACGGCGGAGACTGAGAGACTGAAAAACAGCTTCTATCTCAAGGCCATCAAACTGTTAAACAGCAATCACTAACATTGAGTGGCTGCTGCCAACATACAGACTCAAATCTCTAGCCACTTTAATCATTAATAATTGGATGTAAATAAATGTATCACTAGTCACTAATAAACTTTATATAATGTTTACATACCCTACATTACTCATCTCATATGTATATACTGTACTCTACACCATCTACTGCATCTTGCCATCTTTATGTAATACATGTATCAATGGCCACTTTAAACAATGCAACTTAATATAATGTTCACATACCCTACATTACTCATCTCATATGTATATACTGTACGACTGCTCTCGCCTAATTTTCAACCGCTGTCCCTGGGCAGGTTATTAAAAACAATTACAATATAGACAATCATTGAGCAGTGAGCACACGCAGAGCAACATAGGACAAGCAAGACGTAGCATACAGACAGAGTAACATAGAACAAGCAACAACTCATCCAGAACGCCGCAGCCCGTCTGGTGTTCAACCTTCCCAAGTTCTCTCACGTCACCCCGCTCCTCCGCTCTCTCCACTGGCTTCCAGTTGAAGCTCGCATCCGCTACAAGACCATGGTGCTTGCCTACGGAGCTGTGAGGGGAACGGCACCTCAGTACCTCCAGGCTCTGATCAGGCCCTACACCCAAACAAGGGCACTGCGTTCATCCACCTCTGGCCTGCTCGCCTCCCTACCACTGAGGAAGTACAGTTCCCGCTCAGCCCAGTCAAAACTGTTCGCTGCTCTGGCCCCCCAATGGTGGAACAAACTCCCTCACGACGCCAGGACAGCGGAGTCAATCACCACCTTCCGGAGACACCTGAAACCCCACCTCTTTAAGGAATACCTAGGATAGGATAAAGTAATCCCCCCCCCCTTAAAAGATTTAGATGCACTACTGTTCCACTGGATGTCATAAGGTGAATGCACCAATTTGTAAGTCGCTCTGGATAAGAGCGTCTGCTAAATGACTTAAATGTAAATGTAAACGTAGCATACAGACAGAGCAACATAGAACAAGCAAGACATAGCATGCAGACAGAGCAACATAGGACAATCAAGACATAGCATGCAGACAGAGAAACATAGAACAAGTAAGACGTAGCATGCAGACAGAGCAACATAGAACAAAAAGCAACAAGACAAAATTCATAAAAGCAACAAAGTGTTTCCACACCTCACAAGCTACAGACAACAGACAACATGGAAAGCGGGAACACACAGCTAGGGATTATGATCACACATCTGATTGATCTTGAGCCATGTATTCATACATTTTGTGAAAGTGTGATAGGTGGTGCAGTTATGTGTGTCTGATGGGGGTGATGAAGTTGTTGAGAGTTGTTAATAGTCGATAGAGCAGTTGAGAGTTGTTGATAGAGCAGATGAGAGTTGTTAATAGTCGATAGAGCAGATGAGAGTTGTTGATAGTCGATAGAGCAGATGAGAGTTGTTAATAGTCGATAGAGCAGTTGAGAGTTGTTGATAGTCGATAGAGCAGTTGAGAGTTGTTAATAGTCGATAGAGCAGTTGAGAGTTGTTGATAGTCGATAGAGCAGATGAGAGTTGTTAATAGTCGATAGAGCAGTTGAGAGTTGAGAGTTGTTGATAGAGCAGATGAGAGTTGTTGATAGTCGATAGAGCAGATGAGAGTTGTTAATAGTCGATAGAGCAGATGAGAGTTGTTGATAGTCGATAGAGCAGATGAGAGTTGTTGATAGTCGATAGAGCAGATGAGAGTTGTTGATAGAGCAGTTGAAAGTTGTTGATAGTCGATAGAGCAGATGAGAGTTGTTGATAGAGCAGTTGAGAGTTGTTAATAGTCGATAGAGCAGATGAGAGTTGTTAATAGTCGATAGAGTAGATGAGAGTTGTTGATAGTCGATAGAGCAGTTGAGAGTTGTTAATAGTCGATAGAGCAGATGAGAGTTGTTGATAGTCGATAGAGCAGTTGAGAGCTGTTGATAGTCGATAGAGCAGATGAGAGCTGTTGATAGTCGATAGAGCAGTTGAGAGTTGTTAATAGTCGATAGAGCAGTTGAGAGCTGTTGATAGTCGATAGAGCAGATGAGAGTTGTTAATAGTCGATAGAGCAGATGAGAGTTGTTAATAGTCGATAGAGCAGATGAGAGTTGTTAATAGTCGATAGAGCAGTTGAGAGCTGTTGATAGTCGATAGAGCAGATGAGAGTTGTTAATAGTCGATAGAGCAGATGAGAGTTGTTAATAGTCGATAGAGCAGTTGAGAGTTGTTGATAGTCGATAGAGCAGATGAGAGTTGTTAATAGTCGATAGAGCAGTTGAGAGTTGTTAATAGTCGATAGAGCAGTTGAGAGTTGAGAATTGTTGATAGAGCAGATGAGAGTTGTTAATAGTCGATAGAGCAGTTGAGAGTTGTTGATAGTCGATAGAGCAGATGAGAGTTGTTGATAGTCGATAGAGCAGATGAGAGTTGTTGATAGAGCAGTTGAGAGTTGTTGATAGTCGATAGAGCAGTTGAGAGCTGTTGATAGTCGATAGAGCAGATGAGAGTTGTTAATAGTCGATAGAGCAGATGAGAGTTGTTAATAGTCGATAGAGCAGTTGAGAGTTGTTGATAGTCGATAGAGCAGATGAGAGTTGTTAATAGTCGATAGAGCAGTTGAGAGTTGTTAATAGTCGATAGAGCAGTTGAGAGTTGAGAATTGTTGATAGAGCAGATGAGAGTTGTTAATAGTCGATAGAGCAGTTGAGAGTTGTTGATAGTCGATAGAGCAGATGCGAGTTGTTGATAGTCGATAGAGCAGATGAGAGTTGTTAATAGTCGATAGAGCAGTTGAGAGTTGTTGATAGTCGATAGAGCAGATGAGAGTTGTTGATAGTCGATAGAGCAGATGAGAGTTGTTGATAGAGCAGTTGAGAGTTGTTGATAGTGGATAGAGCAGATGAGAGTTGTTGATAGAGCAGTTGAGAGTTGTTAATAGTCGATAGAGCAGATGAGAGTTGTTAATAGTCGATAGAGTAGATGAGAGTTGTTGATAGTCGATAGAGCAGTTGAGAGTTGTTAATAGTCGATAGAGCAGATGAGAGCTGTTGATAGTCGATAGAGCAGTTAAGAGTTGTTAATAGTCGATAGAGCAGTTGAGAGCTGTTGATAGTCGATAGAGCAGATGAGAGTTGTTAATAGTCGATAGAGCAGATGAGAGTTGTTAATAGTCGATAGAGCAGATGAGAGTTGTTAATAGTCGATAGAGCAGATGAGAGCTGTTGATAGTCGATAGAGCAGTTGAGAGTTGTTAATAGTCGATAGAGCAGATGAGAGTTGTTGATAGTCGATAGAGCAGATGAGAGTTGTTGATAGTCGATAGAGCAGATGAGAGTTGTTATGATAGTCGATAGAGCAGATGAGAGTTGTTGATAGAGCAGATCGAGTTGTTGATAGAGCAGTTGAGAGTTGTTAATAGTCGATAGAGCAGATGAGAGTTGTTGATAGTCGATAGAGCAGTTGAGAGTTGTTGATAGTCGATAGAGCAGTTGAGAGTTGTTGATAGAGCAGATGAGAGTTGTTAATAGTCGATAGAGCAGTTGAGAGTTGTTGATAGAGCAGATGAGAGTTGTGAGAGTTGTTATAGTCGATAGAGCAGATGAGTCGATAGAGCGATAGAGCAGATGAGAGTTGTTGATAGTCGATAGAGCAGATGAGAGTTGTTAATAGTCGATAGAGCAGTTGAGAGCTGTTGATAGTCGATAGAGCAGTTAAGAGTTGTTAATAGTCGATAGAGCAGTTGAGAGCTGTTGATAGTCGATAGAGCAGATGAGAGTTGTTAATAGTCGATAGAGCAGATGAGAGTTGTTAATAGTCGATAGAGCAGATGAGAGTTGTTAATAGTCGATAGAGCAGATGAGAGCTGTTGATAGTCGATAGAGCAGTTGAGAGTTGTTGATAGTCGATAGAGCAGATGAGAGTTGTTGATAGTCGATAGAGCAGATGAGAGTTGTTGATAGTCGATAGAGCAGTTGAGATAGAGCAGATGAGAGTTGTTAATAGAGCATGAGAGAGCAGATGAGAGTTGTTGATAGTCGATAGAGCAGTTGAGAGTTGTTAATAGTCGATAGAGCAGATGAGAGTTGTTGATAGTCGATAGAGCAGTTGAGAGTTGTTGATAGTCGATAGAGCAGTTGAGAGTTGTTGATAGAGCAGATGAGAGTTGTTAATAGTCGATAGAGCAGTTGAGAGTTGTTGATAGAGCAGATGAGAGTTGTTAATAGTCGATAGAGCAGATGAGAGTTGTTGATAGTCGATAGAGCAGATGAGAGTTGTTAATAGTCGATAGAGCAGTTGAGAGTTGTTAATAGTCGATAGAGCAGATGAGAGTTGTTAATAGTCGATAGAGCAGTTGAGAGTTGTTAATAGTCGATAGAGCAGTTGAGAGTTGTTGATAGTCGATAGAGCAGTTGAGAGTTGTTGATAGAGCAGATGAGAGTTGTTAATAGTCGATAGAGCAGATTAGAGTTGTTGATAGAGCAGTTGAGAGCTGTTGATAGTCGATAGAGCAGTTGAGAGCTGTTGACAGTCGATAGAGCAGATGAGAGTTGTTGATAGTCGATAGAGCAGTTGAGAGCTGTTGATACTGTAGCAACCTTAACCCAACACAGCCTCTTTAAAAGGTTCAGATCTCTTAGCATAACGGTTAAGGTTGAGTTGACAGTCGCTGGACCCAGGTTAGAGTCCCGGTCAGGCTACCCCCCGAAATTTCATTACATTACAATCTCCACATCCAACGTTAACTGCTATGCTAGTTCAACTTACTGTGGATGGCAATTCAATTCGATAATTCAGATCCCCAAGCCAGAACAGATGAGTGAATCGATGTGTGATGTCAAAAGGATTCAGTTTCTTATCTCCAAGATTCAAGAAACGTAGGATGCTGACGTAATTTTGGTTGCGTCTGGTAAGAGAAATAAATGTTGAGAAAATAAATGTCTTGCTTTCAAGTACTTGAGATATGAAGAGATATGGTATCTTCTTTTCTCAGGTTTAGCTATTTTTGCAATATGCAGACTCATATCTTTGTGTTCCCTATTTCATCAAACAGAAATTAACAGAACCAGTTAAAGGCTATTCAAGAAATAGAGCAGACAGGACACAAATAACAACAGACATCCTAAATAATACTGGAGCATAAAACAACCACCCTCAAAAAAACTTGTAAGAGTTTAGAGGCATTTTAAGGAGATGCTAAATATTCTGATATTGTGTCAGTGGAATAAATACACTCTTTTTTGATTTAGCTCCATTTTTGATTTAGCTCCATTTGCTTTCAACATAAACTGGTTTCTAGGGGTCAGAACTATTTAATTTATTATTTATTATTTAAAATGCTTGAGGATTATTACATTCTGATTACATCATTTGTCAGCCATTTTTTAAATTCCTGTAGCTCACCTGAGCTTCTTCTCGCTCCCCGAAGTCAGGTGACTGTTGACGAAGCCAAAGGAAGTACCGTTGAACATGAAGGACACGCCCACTGCTCCCTTATTTCCTGGAACACAAAGGAAAAACAACAAGGATGTGACGTTAGGCCTCTCTACTGTTTGTGCCTTTCATCATCTCGGTTGTTAATAAAAAGAAGGCCAGTTTCCCAGACACAGATTAAGTCTAGTCTTGGACCTAAAAAGCAATTTCATTGGAGAATCTTCATTGCACATGCATTTTAAACCAGAACTAGGTTTCATCTGTGTCTGGGAAATTGGGCCAAATAGTCTGCAGTGAATTGATGGGTCTGCAGTGAGTGGATGAGTCTGCAGTGGGTGGATGGGTCTGCAGTGAATTGATGGGTTTGCAGTGAGTGGATGAGTCTGCAGTGGGTGGATGGGTCTGCAGTGAATTGATGGGTCTGCAGTGAGTGGATGAGTCTGCAGTGAATTGATGGGTCTGCAGTGAGTGGATGAGTCTGCATTGGGTGGTTGAGTCTGCAGTGGGTGGATGGGTCTGCAGTGGGTGGTTGAGTCTGCAGTGGGTGGATGAGTCTGCAGTGGGTGGATGATTCTGCAGTGAGTGGATGAGTCTGCAGTGAGTGGATGGGTCTGCAGTGAGCTAATGAGTCTGCAGTGAGTGGATGGGTCTGCAGTGAGCTAATGAGTCTGCAGTGAGTGGATGAGTCTGCAGTGGGTGGATGAGTCTGCAGTGGGTGGATGGGTCTGCAGTGAATTGATGGGTCTGCAGTGAGTGGATGAGTCTGCAGTGGGTGGATGAGTCTGCAGTGAGTGGATGAGTCTGCAGTGGGTGGATGGGTCTGCAGTGAATTGATGGGTCTGCAGTGAATTGATGGGTCTGCAGTGGTTGGATGATTCTGCAGTGAGTGGATGAGTCTGCAGGGAATTGGTGGGTCTGTAGTGGGTGGATGATTCTGCAGTGGGTGGATGATTCTGCAGTGGATGAATGAGTCTGCAGTGGGTGGATGGGTCTGCAGTGGGTGGATGAGTCTGCAGTGGGTGGATGAGTCTGCAGTGGGTGGATGAGTCTGCAGTGAGTGGATGAGTCTGCAGTGAGTGGATGAGTCTGCAGTGAGTGGATGGGTCTGCAGTGGGCTAATGAGTCTGCAGTGAGTGGATGAGTCTGCAGTGAGTGAGTCTGGATGGATGGTCTGCAGTGGGTGGATGAGTCTGCAGTGGGTGGATGGGTCTGCAGTGGGGATGAGTCTGCAGTGGGTGGATGGGTCTGGATGGGTCTGCAGTGGGTGGATGAGTCTGCAGTGGGTGGATGAGTCTGCAGTGGGTGGATGGGTCTGCAGTGGGTGGATGATTCTGCAGTGGGTGGATGAGTCTGCAGTGAGTGGATGAGTCTGCAGTGAGTGGATGAGTCTGCAGTGAGTGGATGAGTCTGCAGTGAGTGGATGGGTCTGCAGTGAGCTAATGAGTCTGCAGTGAGTGGATGAGTCTGCAGTGAGTGGATGGGTCTGCAGTGGGTGGATGAGTCTGCAGTGGGTGGATGGGTCTGCAGTGGGTGGATGGGTCTGCAGTGGGTGGATGGGTCTGCAGTGGGTGGATGATTCTGCAGTGGGTGGATGAGTCTGCAGTGAGTGGTTGAGTCTGCAGTGAGTGGATGGGTCTGTAGTGGGTGGATGAGTCTGCAGTGAGTGGATGAGTCTGCAGTGGGTGGATGGGTCTGCAGTGGGTGGATGAGTCTGCAGTGAGTGGATGGGTCTGCAGTGGGTGGATGAGTCTGCAGTGAGTGGATGAGTCTGCAGTGAGTGGATGAGTCTGCAGTGGGTGGATGGGTCTGCAGTGGGTGGATGAGTCTGCAGTGAGTGGATGAGTCTGCAGTGAGTGGATGGGTCTGTAGTGGGTGGATGAGTCTGCAGTGAGTGGATGAGTCTGCAGTGGGTGGATGAGTCTGCAGTGAGTGGATGGGTCTGCAGTGGGTGGATGATTCTGCAGTGAGTGGATGGGTCTGCAGTGGGTGGATGGGTCTGCAGTGAGTGGATGAGTCTGCAGTGGGTGGATGGGTCTGCAGTGGGTGGATGATTCTGCAGTGAGCTGATAGGTCTGTAGTGAGATGATGGGATTTACCCAGTGCGTTGGCGATCCCTGTCTTAACGCTGTCTGAAAAGATGTGTGAGATTCTGTTTTCGTGCTCTGGCTTGGCTAGCACAACGATGCGGATGTTCCATAGCGTTTGGATGGCTATCTGAACAAAATACAACACATAATAATTACAATAAAACACATATTCATCTTTTTTTTTTTAAATGTATGGTGAATTATATTACAATCTGACAGTCACTGTCATTTGTTTTAATGTAATGTCCCAAGGCTTATTTGTAACCACATATACAGCCATCTCAGGTGGATGAGATTCGTTGTAATGTGTAACCTACCTAATACCAGTGTAGAAATCAGGAGTAAGTAACTATACTTTAAGGGGAGGTTTCCCGGACTCAGATTAAGCCTTGTCCTCAGATTAAACCTCGTCCTCAGATTAAACCTTGTCCTCAGATTAAACCTTGTCCTCAGATTAAGCCCTATCCTCAGATTAAGCCCTATCCTCAGATTAAACCCTATCCTCAGATTAAGCCCTATCCTCAGATTAATCCCTATCCTCAGATTAAACCCTAGATTAAGCCTTGTCCTCAGATTAAGCCCTATCCTCAGATTAAGCCTTATCCTCAGATTAAGCCCTATCCTCAGATTAATCCCTATCCTCAGATTAAACCCTAGATTAAGCCCTATCCTCAGATTAAGCCCTATCCTCAGATTAAGCCTTGTCCTCAGATTAAGCCCTATCCTCAGATTATGCCCTATCCTCAGATTAAGCCCGGTCCTCAGATTAAACCCTATTCTCAGATTAAGCCCTATCCTCAGATTAAGCCTTGTCCTCAGATTAAGCCTAGCAAAATCAATGGAAAATCTAAATTGAAAGTGCTTTGTAGTCCAGGACTAGGCTTAATATGTGTCCTGGAAACTGGCACTGAGTGTTGAGATAGTAACTGACTTGTTTGAAGCTGATGTTGGTGGTTCCTCTCAAGGCACTCTTCAGTGTGTCTATCCACTCCTTCTCCCCCAGGGGATCTTCCTGAGTCCCGATCACATAGATGTCATGAGGAATGTGGTCGGCCGTGTCGTCCCTGGTCTTGCCCTGACCCTTACACTGGAACCAGGATGCTATGCTGTGGGGGGGACTGGCGTTACCTGGAGGAAGAGGTAATTATCAATCAATCAATTGTTTAATTGTCCCAATCAATCAATGTGTAATTAGTTGAGTTCTTGAGCAAAATAATTATCGACTGAGCTGAAGTAGCAATATCGATATCGAACAATATTGATACTAATTGATAAATAAAGTATTATTTCTCAACAAATTGATGCACTGGGTAGATTGTTCTATGTATTTTAGTTAACGTAGACATCGAAGGCGGCCATTTTACCCATATTCCAGGTACCAACGAACACAGTGATCATATCTGGCTCAGGCTTGTCCGAGTGTTTGTTCTTCATCTGCTGAAGGAGTTGACAGAACCCCTCTCTTTTCTGGTGACGCACACACACACACACACACACACACACACACACACACACACACACACACACACACACACACACACACACACACACACACACACACACACACATCAGAAAGATGACCACACAGTTTACATGAAGCCATAGCTTGATGGTACAAGGCATTCAGAAAGTATTCTCACCTTTTTACACATTTTGTTGTGTTACAGCCTGAATTCAATATGGATTAAATAGTGTTTTAAAATTATTATTTTTTTTACACACAATAGGCCAGTAAGTCTAAGTGGATTTATGTTTTTTGAAATTTTTATAAATGAAAAGCTGAAATGTCTTGAATCAATAAGTATTCAACCCTCTTGTTTAGGCCTAAATAAGTTCAGGAGTAAAACTGTTTTAAATTGCAATAATAGTGTTCAACATGATTTTTGAATGACTACATCATCTCTGTACCACACCCATACACACATACAATTATCTCTAAGGTCCCTCAGTCGAGCAGTCAATTTCAAACACAGATTCAACCACAAAGACCAGGTTTTCCAATGCCTCACAAAGAAGGGCACCTATTGGTCGATGGGTAGACATTAAGTAAAAAGCAGACATTGAATATCCCTTTGTGCAGGCTGTAGTTATTAATTACACTTTGGATGGTGCATCAATACACCAAGTCACTATAAAGATACAGGCGTCCTTCCTAACTCAGTTGCCGGAGAGGAAGGAAACTGCTCAGGGATTTCAACATGAGGCCAATGGTGACTTTAAAACTGAGGATGGATCAACAACATTGTAGTTACTCCACAATACTAACCTAAATGACAGAGTGAAAAGAAGGAAGCCTATACGTTAAAACAAATTCTTCCAAAACATGCATCCTGTTTGCAACAAGGCGCTAAAGTAATACTGCAACAAACGTGGCAAAGAATTTAACTTTTAGTCCTGAACATAAAGTTTTATGTTTGGGGCAAATCCAACACAACACATTACTGAATACCACTCTCCATATTTTCAAGCGTAGTGGTGGCTGCATCATGTTATGGGTATGGCTATGGCTATAGTCGTTAAGGCCTGTGGAGTTTTTCAGGATAAAAAATGATACAGAATGGAGATACTGTAAGCACAGGCAAAATCCCAAAGGAAAACCTGGTTCAGTCTGCTTCCCAATAGACACTGGAGATGAATTCACCTTTCAGCAGGTCAATAACCTAAATCACAAGGCCGAATCTACACTGGAGTTGCTTACCAAGAAGACAGTGAATGTTCCTGATGGCCGAGTTACAGTTTTGACTTAAATCTACTTGAAAATCTATGGCAAGACCTAAAAATGGTGTGAATACTTATGTAAATGAGATATTTCTGTGATAAATGTTCAATAAATGTGCAAAAAAATCTACAAACAATTCTAAAAATCAATTTAATCCGTTTTAAATTCAGTCTGTAAAACAGCAAAATGTGGAATAAGTCAAGGAAGGCACTATAGTTCCTCTGAGGTATACCTTTGTATCGTCGAAGACAAACTCTTTCCTCAGAGTCTTCTCCTTCTCGGTCTCCACCACGATCACCAGTTTGGCAACTTTCTGGGATTTCACCAGCTGTAAAACTACACATGACATAGATTTAAGGCTACGTCCACAAGTGTCTTAGATTACTTCCCAAATGATACCCTTTTCCCTTTATATGGCACTACTCTTGACCAGGGCTGTCGTTACACGACGCAATTTACATGACGACATTTTTAGTTGTTTTGCATATGAGTTGCTTCTTGACTGCTTCGTGAAACACTCCCCTGCGTAAGCAACTCATCTGCAACCAATGAAACGTTTCAACTTTGTGCAACTAGTTGCAAGCAACAGCCAATCAAAACAAACACTTTTGACACATGATCCAATCGAAAGGTTTAGAATTCTGACCCAGTTGTCATGTCAACACAGCTGTCAGTGCTGCACAAGCACAACCAGCGATCAGCGTTGACAGAACAGAGACTAGCACAACAGGAGATGTAGGGACCACGCAGCCGTCATACCGTTCAGGAAGGAGACGCGTTCTGTCTCCTAGAGATGAAGGTACTTTGGTGCGAAAAGTGCAAATCAATCTCAGAACAACAGCAAAGGACCTTGTGAAGATGCTGGAGGAAACAGGTACAAAAGTATCTATATCCACAGTAAAACGAGTCCTATATCGACATAACCTGAAAGGCCGCTCAGCAAGGAAGAAGCCACTGCTCCAAAGCAGTCATAAAAAAACAGACTATGGTTTGCAACTGCACATGGGGACAAAGATCGTACTTTTTGGAGTAATGTCCTCTGATCTGATGAAACAAAAATAGAACTGTTTGGCCATAATGACCATCGTTATGTTTGGAGGAAAAAGGTGGAGGCTTGCAAGCCGAAGAACACCATCCCAACCGTGAAGCAAGGGGGTGGCAGCATCATGTTGTGGGGGTGCTTTGCTGCAGGAGGGACTGGTGCACTTCACAAAATAGATGGCTTCATGAGGAAGGAAAATTATGTAGATATATTGAAGCAACACCTCAAGACATCAGTCAGGAAGTTAAAGCTTGGTCGCAGATGGGTCTTCCAATTGGACAATGACCCCAAGCATACTTCCAAAGTTGTGGCAAAATGGCTTAAGGACAACAAAGTCAAGGTATTGGAGTGGCCATCACAAAGCCCTGACCTCAATCCCATAGAACATTTGTGGGCAGAACTGAAAAAGCATGTGCGAGTAAGGAGGCCTACAAACCTGACTCAGTTACACTAGCTCTGTCAGGAGGAATGGGCCAACATTCACCCAATTTATTGTGGGAAGCTTGAGGAAGGCTGCCCGAAATGTTTGACCCAAGTTAAACAATTTAAAGGCAATGCTACCATATACTAATTGAGTGTATGTCAACTTCTGACCCACTGGGAATGTGATGAAAGAAATATAAGCTGAAATAAATCATTCTCTCTACTGTTATTCTGACATTTCACATTCTTCAATTAAAGTGTTGATCCTAACTGACAGGGAATGTCTACTTGGATTAGATGTCAGGAACTATGAAAAACTGAGTTTCAATGTATTTGGCTAATGTGTATGTAAACTTCTGACTTCAACTGTAGCTGTGTTGTTGGTGTTTTCAATCTAATGTAATTCATCAGATGACATGGGGTGAGTTTAGAATTCTCAAATAAGCAGCTTCAATTTGATTGGCTATTGCATGCAATTTTAATGGCGTTTGAGTAACTTCATGTAAACAGCAAAATTGCTTGAAATTATGCCACTTGCAACTGCAACTAAAATTGCATGAAAGTTGCTTCGTGTGACCCCAGTCTAAGGCCTAGATACAGTCCAGAATGTAAACCCAGTCTAAAGCCTAGATACAGCCCAGAATGTAACCCCAGTCTAAGACCTAGATACAGCCCAGAATGTAAACCCAGTCTAAGGCCTAGCTACAGCCCAGAATATAACCCCGGTCTAAGGCCTAGATACAGCCCAGAATGTAAACCCAGTCTAAGGCATGAAAGTTGCTTCGTGTGACCCCAGTCTAAGGCCTAGATACAGTCCAGAATGTAAACCCAGTCTAAGGCCTAGATACAGCCCAGAATGTAAACCCAGTCTAAAGCCTAGATACAGCCCAGAATGTAACCCCAGTCTAAGGCCTAGATACAACCCAGAATGTAACCCCAGTCTAAGTCCTAGATACAGAATGTAACCCCAGTCTAAGGCCTAGATACAGAATGTAACCCCAGTCTAAGGCCTAGATACAGAATGTAACCCCAGTCTAAGGCCTAGATACAGAATGTAAACCCAGTCTAAGGCCTAGATACAGAATGTAACCCCAGTCTAAGGCCTAGATACAGAATGTAAACCCAGTCTAAGGCCTAGATACAGAATGTAACCCCAGTCTAAGGCCTAGATACAGAATGTAACCCCAGTCTAAGGCCTAGATACAGAATGTAACCCCAGTCTAAGGCCTAGATACAGAATGTAACCCCAGTCTAAGGCCTAGATACAGTCCAGAATGTAAAAACAAAAATAGAAAGACTATTTACTATTATAGGAGGAATAAAGTACTTACTTTTATTGTGTACAAAGTATTTGTCTTCTGGTCCGTCTTTATATTTCTTGAAGTAGATCTTCCCAGTTTCCACATCCACCTTGATGAACATCTTGTTTGTGAGACCAAGCAACTCTGATTTGACCTGTAAAAGAAGACCACGACCTCATAAATTCACAAAAGCAACCTTGTTCCTTGTTCAATTAAACCCTAATTGATAATAGAGATTATTTTATTTATTTTTTTGTTTCAGATAAGTTTCATAATCCACTATAACTTTGATATTCAATTCAGTGGTAACATTGTTATCATGAAACATAGTATAATAGTATAATAGTTTTGTTTGTTTGTTGTTGGGCTGCAGTATCTCATTTTGTTCAACTTACTTCAAATGTAATAGGTGGTATTAGAGACTTCCTGTGGCTTCCATCATATCCTACCGACTCAAACAGAGCAGCTTTGGCCTGTGGAAAAAAAAGGAAACTACAGTATGTGAAAAGGAAGCATTTACTCCTTTAACTGTTTCTGTTTCTGGTTTTGGTCAAAGTGTAACAGGAAAGACGTTACAACATATGAGAGATCATCTTCAGTTAGTGATTGATAGAAATAGTAAATGAACAAAGCTATTGCTAACGTTGCTAACGTTGAATAAAATCAAATGTCAGAATAAGATGGCGTCCCAAATGGCAAACATATTCCCTGTATAGTGACCTACTTATGACCAGAGATCTATGGGCCCTGATCGAAAGTAGTGCACTATTTAGAGAATGGGACAGGCCCTAAGTTTAGAATAGTGTTAAACATTACTTTATCCTCGATGGAGTAGAGCAGTTTGGTAATTTGTTCCAGCCTGAATGACACAGCCTGACCTGAATCTGCTGACACCTAGAAGTTAAAAGCAGAAACGTGAATTCAACATGAGGGCAGAGACAGCCTTCAGCGCATCACATAGGAAATATCATTAAAAACACAGAGGACTTGATAATATACATACTGTACACTAGACTAGAGATGATATACATACTGTATACTAGACCAGAGGTATAAATACTGTACACTAGACCAGAGATATAAATACTGTACACTAGACCAGAGATATAAATACTGTATACTAGACCAGAGGTATAAATACTGTACACTAGACCAGAGATATAAATACTGTACACTAGACCAGAGATGATATAAATACTGTATACTAGACCAGAGATATAAATACTGTACACTAGACCAGAGATATAAATACTGTATACTAGACCAGAGATATAAATACTGTATACTAGACCAGAGATATAAATACTGTACACTAGACCAGAGATATAAATACTGTATACTAGACCAGAGATATAAATACTGTACACTAGACCAGAGATATAAATACTGTACACTAGACCAGAGATATAAATACTGTATACTAGACCAGAGATATAAATACTGTATACTAGACCAGAGATATAAATACTGTATACTAGACCAGAGATATAAATACTGTATACTAGACCAGAGATATAAATACTGTACACTAGACCAGAGATATAAATACTGTATACTAGACCAGAGATATAAATACTGTATACTAGACCAGAGATATAAATACTGTATACTAGACCAGAGATATAAATACTGTATACTAGACCAGAGATATAAATACTGTACACTAGACCAGAGATATAAATACTGTACACTAGACCAGAGATATAAATACTGTATACTAGACCAGAGATGATATACATACTGTATACTAGACCAGAGATATAAATACTGTACACTAGACCAGAGGTATAAATACTGTACACTAGACCAGAGATATAAATACTGTATACTAGACCAGAGATATAAATACTGTACACTAGACCAGAGATATAAATACTGTACACTAGACCAGAGATATAAATACTGTACACTAGACCAGAGATATAAATACTGTATACTAGACCAGAGATATAAATACTGTACACTAGACCAGAGATATAAATACTGTACACTAGACCAGAGATATAAATACTGTATACTAGACCAGAGATATAAATACTGTACACTAGACCAGAGATATAAATACTGTATACTAGACCAGAGATATAAATACTGTATACTAGACCAGAGATATAAATACTGTATACTAGACCAGAGATATAAATACTGTATACTAGACCAGAGATATAAATACTGTATACTAGACCAGAGATATAAATACTGTACACTAGACCAGAGATATAAATACTGTACACTAGACCAGAGATGATATACATACTGTACACTAGACCAGAGATATAAATACTGTACACTAGACCAGAGATGATATAAATACTGTACACTAGACCAGAGATATAAATACTGTACACTAGACCAGAGGTATAAATACTGTACACTAGACCAGAGATATAAATACTGTACACTAGACCAGAGATATAAATACTGTATACTAGACCAGAGATGATATACATACTGTATACTAGACCAGAGATATAAATACTGTATACTAGACCAGAGATGATATAAATACTGTACACTAGACTAGAGATATAAATACTGTATACTAGACCAGAGATGATATACATACTGTACACTAGACCAGAGATATAAATACTGTATACTAGACCAGAGATATAAATACTGTACACTAGACCAGAGATATAAATACTGTATACTAGACCAGAGATATAAATACTGTACACTAGACCAGAGATATAAATACTGTATACTAGACCAGAGATATAAATACTGTACACTAGACTAGAGATGATATAAATACTGTACACTAGACCAGAGATATAAATACTGTACACTAGACCAGAGATATAAATACTGTACACTAGACCAGAGATATAAATACTGTACACTAGACCAGAGATGATATAAATACTGTATACTAGACCAGAGATATAAATACTGTACACTAGACCAGAGATATAAATACTGTACACTAGACCAGAGATATAAATACTGTATACTAGACCAGAGATATAAATACTGTATACTAGACCAGAGATATAAATACTGTATACTAGACCAGAGATATAAATACTGTACACTAGACCAGAGATATAAATACTGTATACTAGACCAGAGATATAAATACTGTATACTAGACCAGAGATATAAATACTGTACACTAGACCAGAGATATAAATACTGTATACTAGACCAGAGATATAAATACTGTACACTAGACCAGAGATATAAATACTGTATACTAGACCAGAGATATAAATACTGTACACTAGACCAGAGATATAAATACTGTACACTAGACCAGAGATATAAATACTGTATACTAGACCAGAGATATAAATACTGTATACTAGACCAGAGATATAAATACTGTACACTAGACCAGAGATATAAATACTGTACACTAGACCAGAGATATAAATACTGTATACTAGACCAGAGATATAAATACTGTACACTAGACCAGAGATGATATACATACTGTACACTAGACCAGAGATATAAATACTGTACACTAGACCAGAGATGATATACATACTGTACACTAGACCAAAGATGACAGTAAAACTAAACAGAAGTGTCTGATAAATTGTTAATAATAGCCACCTGTTACCATGCAGCATCTATATACCTATAATCAGATAGCATTATTACTCATTTTACAGAAAGACAAAGACCCTCTAGTCGAGAATGGATCCTCATACCGACCTGTTTCCTTATTGAATACTGATGTTAAAATAATACCATCTTGAATGCAGCTCATACGGTCCCATCTCCTTACTGAATACTGATGTTAAAATAATACCATCTTGAATGCAGCTCATACGGTCCCATCTCCTTACTGAATGTTGACGTTAAAATAACGGCTAATATAAGGTTGATTATAATAACAACCCACCTGACTTCTCATTCGGCCGACCCCTGGGGACAGCTGTTGGTCTAGAAGCCTCTGGAAGGCCTCCAGAGTGGGCAGGGTACGGGAGATTTCACTGACAACACAGGAGCACCAGAAATGTTAATTCAACCGAAAATACTTAATTCATCCCACAAGGGTTAGGGTTCATCAAATGTTGTTTTCCAGGGTTGGAGTCAATCAATTCCATTTCTATTCAGTTCATTTCCATGAATTGACCCCAACCCTGCGGTTAATAGTGAATGCTGAGTGCTTTAAATGTTGCAGATATATACAGTGGGGTCCAAAATTATAATAATGACTGTATGAAATAAATAATTCAAATACTGGGCTGTATTTTATGCTCCCCCCAAAAAATTGGTAATTTATCTTATTTTCTATTAATGCAAATTGCTCAGAAAATGTTATCAAATCAAATCAAGCTTTATTTATACAGCACATTTCCGACAGAATACAACACAATGTCCTTTACAGGAAAAAAAGACGAACTGAACAACTAAAAATCACCCAAAAGGAAAAGCAAAGCTAAAAATATGTCCACATTTTCAGCCCCCCTCAGGGTCTCTGGCTGGGAGCATAATAACTAAAGGCTGGGGGCATAGTAACTAAAGGCTGGGGGCATAGTAACTAAAGACTGGGGGCATAATAACTAAAGACTGGGGGCATAGTAACTAAAGGCTGGGGGCATAGTAACTAAAGACTGGGGGCATAGTAACTAAAGACTGGGGCATAATAACTAAAGACTGGGGGCATAGTAACTAAAGGCTGGGGGCATAGTAACTAAAGACTGGGGGCATAGTAACTAAAGGCTGGGGGCATAGTAACTAAAGGCATAGTAACTAGATGCTGGGGGCATAGTAACTAAAGGCTGGGGGCATAGTAACTAAAGGCTGGGGGCATAGTAACTAAAGACTGGGGGCATAATAACTAATGACTGGGGGCATAGTAACTAAAGACTGGGGGCATAGTAACTAAAGACTGGGGGCAGAGTAACTAAAGGCTGGGGGCATAGTAACTAAAGGCTGGGGGCATAGTAACTAAAGACTGGGGGCATAGTAACTAAAGGCTGGGGGCAGAGTAACTAAAGACTGGGGGCATAGTAACTAAAGGCTGGGGGCATAGTAACTAAAGGCTGGGGGCATAGTAACTAAAGGCTGGGGGCATAGTAACTAAAGACTGGGGCATAGTAATTAAAGGCTGGGGGCATAGTAACTAAAGGCTGGGGGCAGAGTAACTAAAGGCTGGGGGCATAGTAACTAAAGGCTGGATATTCCAGAGGCTGGGGGCATAGTAACTAAAGGCTGGGGGCAGAGTAACTAAAGGCTGGGGGCATAGTAACTAAAGACTGGGGGCATAGTAACTAAAGACTGGGGCATAGTAACTAAAGGCTGGGGGCATAGTAACTAAAGACTGGGGGCATAGTAACTAAAGGCTGGGGCAGAGTAACTAAAGACTGGGGGCATAGTAACTAAAGGCTGGGGGCATAGTAACTAAAGGCTGGGGGCATAGTAACTAAAGGCTGGGGGCATAGTAACTAAAGACTGGGGGCATAGTAACTAAAGACTGGGGGCATAGTAACTAAAGACTGGGGGCATAGTAACTAAAGACTGGGGGCATAGTAACTAAAGGCTGGGGGCAGAGTAACTAAAGACTGGGGGCATAGTAACTAAAGACTGGGGGCATAGTAACTAAAGACTGGGGGCATAGTAACTAAAGGCTGGGGGCATAGTAACTAAAGACTGGGGGCATAGTAACTAAAGTAACTAACATGCTTTTTTTTAAGTAGGGGTCAAAATTATTGACACCCCTAAAAATACTTACTATATAAATAAAGTAGTCAAATGTTTAGTATTTGGTCCCATATTCCTAGCACTCAATGACTACATCAAGCTTGTGATGCCTCAAACTTGTTGGAAGCATTTGCAGTTAGTTTTGGTTGTGTTTCAGATTATTTTGTGCCCAATATCAATTCATGGTAAATAATGTATTGTGTTATTTTGGAGTCACTTTTAAATAAGAATATAATATGTTTGTAAACACTTCTACATGAATGTGGATGCTACCATGAATACAGATAATCCTGGATGAATTGATGAGTGTTAAAGTTACAGAGGGGCAAAGACCATACCTCCAAGACATGCTAACCTCCCCTGTTAAAGTTACAGAGGGGCAAAGACCATACCTCCAAGACATACTAACCTCCCCTGTTAAAGTTACAGAGGGGCAAAGACCATACCTCCAAGACATACTAACCTCCCCTACAGAGGGGCAAAGACCCTGTTAAAGTTACAGAGGGGCAAAGACCATATCTCCAAGACATACTAACCTCCCCTGTTAAAGTTACAGAGGGGCAAAGACCATACCTCCAAGACATACTAACCTCCCTGTTAAAGTTACAGAGGGGCAAAGACCATACCTCCAAGACATACTAACCTCCCCTGTTAAAGTTACAGAGGGGCAAAGACCATACCTCCAAGACATACTAACCTCCCTGTTAAAGTTACAGAGGGGCAAAGACCATACCTCCAAGACATACTAACCTCCCCTGTTAAAGTTACAGAGGGGCAAAGACCATACCTCCAAGACATACTAACCTCCCCTGTTAAAGTTACAGAGGGGCAAAGACCATACCTCCAAGACATACTAACCTCCCCTGTTAAAGTTACAGAGGGGCAAAGACCATACCTCCAAGACATGCTAACCTCCCCTGTTAAAGTTACAGAGGGGCAAAGACCATACCTCCAAGACATACTAACCTCCCCTGTTATTGGTAATGCTGAGAGGTTAGACCATACCTCCAAGACATACTAACCTCCCCTGTTATTGGTAATGCTGAGAGGTTAGACCATACCTCCAAGACATACTAACCTCCCCTGTTAAAGTTACAGAGGGGCAAAGACCATACCTCCAAGACATACTAACCTCCCCTGTTATTGGTAATGGTGAGAGGTTAGACCATACCTCCAAGACATACTAACCTCCCCTGTTATTGGTAATGCTGAGAGGTTAGACCATACCTCCAAGACATGCTAACCTCCCCTGTTATTGGTAATGCTGAGAGGTTAGACCATATCTCCAAGACATACTAACCTCCCCTGTTATTGGTAATGCTGAGAGGTTAGACCATATCTCCAAGACATACTAACCTCCCCTGTTATTGGTAATGGTGGGAGGTTAGATTATACCTCCAAGACATACTAACCTCCCCTGTTATTGGTAATGCTGAGAGGTTAGATCATACCTCCAAGACATACTAACCTCCCCTGTTATTGGTAATGCTGAGAGGTTAGACCATACCTCCAAGACATACTAACCTCCCCTGTTATTGGTAATGGTGAGAGGTTAGATTATACCTCCAAGACATACTAACCTCCCCTGTTATTGGTAATGCTGAGAGGTTAGATTATACCTCCAAGACATACTAACCTCCCCTGTTATTGGTAATGGTGAGAGGTTAGATTATACCTCCAAGACATACTAACCTCCCCTGTTATTGGTAATGCTGAGAGGTTAGACCATATCTCCAAGACATACTAACCTCCCCTGTTATTGGTAATGGTGAGAGGTTAGATTATACCTCCAAGACATACTAACCTCCCCTGTTATTGGTAATGCTGAGAGGTTAGATTATACCTCCAAGACATACTAACCTCCCCTGTTATTGGTAATGCTGAGAGGTTAGACCATACCTCCAAGACATACTAACCTCCCCTGTTATTGGTAATGGTGAGAGGTTAGATTATATCTCCAAGACATACTAACCTCCCCTGTTATTGGTAATGCTGAGAGGTTAGATCATACCTCCAAGACATGCTAACCTCCCCTGTTATTGGTAATGCTGAGAGGTTAGATCATACCTCCAAGACATGCTAACCTCCCCTGTTATTGGTAATGCTGAGAGGTTAGACCATATCTCCAAGACATGCTAACCTCCCCTGTTATTGGTAATGCTGAGAGGTTAGATCATACCTCCAAGACATACTAACCTCCCCTGTTATTGGTAATGGTGAGAGGTTAGATTATGCTAACTCTCCAAGACATGCTCCCAAGACCTAACCCCCTGTTATTGGTAATGGTGAGAGGTTAGATTATATCTCCAAGACATACTAACCTCCCCTGTTATTGGTAATGGTGAGAGGTTAGATTATATCTCCAATACATGCTAACCTCCCCTGTTATTGGTAATGGTGAGAGGTTAGATCATAATCCCAAGACATGCTAACCTCTCCTGTTATTGGTAATGGTGAGAGGGTAGATCATAATCCCAAGACATGCTAACCTCTCCTGTTATTGGTAATGCTGAGAGGTTAGATTATACCTCCAAGACATGCTAACCTCCCCTGTTATTGGTAATGGTGAGAGGTTAGATTATATCTCCAAGACATACTAACCTCCCCTGTTATTGGTAATGGTGAGAGGTTAGATCATACCTCCAAGACATACTAACCTCCCCTGTTATTGGTAATGGTGAGAGATTAGATTATATCTCCAAGACATGCTAACCTCCCTTGTTATTGGTAATGGTGAGGTTAGATTATATCTCCAAGACATGCTAACCTCCCCTGTTATTGGTAATGGTGAGAGGTTAGATTATACCTCCAAGACATACTAACCTCCCCTGTTATTGGTAATGGTGAGGTTAGATTATATCTCCAAGACATACTAACCTCCCCTGTTATTGGTAATGGTGAGAGGTTAGCATGTCTTGGGGGTATGATATTACATGCTAACCTCCCCTGTTATTGGTAATGGTGAGAGGTTAGATTATATATCCAAGACATGCTAACCTCCCCTGTTATTGGTAATGCTGAGAGGTTAGATTATATCTCCAAGACATGCTAACCTCCCCTGTTATTGGTAATGGTGAGAGGTTAGATTATACCTCCAAGACATGCTAACCTCCCCTGTTATTGGTAATGGTGAGAGGTTAGATCATACCTCCAAGACATACTAACCTCCCCTGTTAATGGTAATGTAGTCAGTGTGTGGTAAAAATTTGTGAGCAAATACTAAACTTTTGATGACTTTATATCTAAGAATATTTAGAGCTGTCAATAATTTTGACCCCTAACCTTCTTGAGAAAAAAACAAAAACAAAACAAAATCTCTTTCTCTGAGCAAAAGTACAAGTATAAAATATTATAATTTCCCCCTTTTTGTTGTTGTTGTTGATGCATTCAATATAACTTTTTTATTATTATTTTATTTTATACAGTCATTGTTCATCTTTATCAAGAGTGTCAATAAAAACGACTTATCTTGCTTCAACCACATCGCGACCAGGGTATCCAGCCAATCAGTGGTCACCACACCAAGTGTGTCAACAATCTGGGACACCACTGTAGCTAGCTATTGTCTGTAAGTCTCCTGTACCTGTTAAGATGTTTGCAAATTCCCATAGTGAGCTTTTTCAGACGGGGAAAGTTGGGATTCCCATTCTGGGCTTGCTCAGCATCGAGACAGAGTGAGGTGTGGAAGTATTCCTGGATGGATTGTTGGTGCTCTTCCGGCAGGCTGGAAGACAATGAATTAGCAGTCAGTGTGATTAGTTTTGTTGATGCCTAACTAAAAGATTGGCAGCTGGGTAACACAATGCAACACGTCGTCAGTAACACAATACTACTGAAGACACTCAATCAGCATTTTGCAGCTCACAGTAGAATGAGAAGTGTCTCAGTGTATTAAATCAAATGTATTTATAAAGCCCTTCTTACATCAGCTGATATCTCAAAGTGCTGTACAGAAACCCAGCCTAAAAACCCCAAAACAGCAAGCAATGCAGGTGTAGAAGCACGATGGCTAGGAAAAACTCCCTAGAAAGGCCAAAACCTATCAAGTCAAAAAGCTGAACTAAGATACATTTTTGCCTGATCAATAATGAATCAGATTACATCGATAGGGTGGCACCTGATCTCAGATCAACACTCTGAGAAGATTTTGTGGGCCCAAATGAGCATACTTAGACATGTCCAACTGTTGCAGCCTCTGTAGGTATGTGTCTCTCAGGGAAGCACAGGCGAGCTCTGAAGTCTGTGACTCTCCCCCATGGGTCTCTTTACTGCCATTGGCTGACAGCCCTCCTGAGATGTTCCTGGGTGGTAGCTGGGGTGGGTATTTAGCTGGATCTGGAGACGAACAACCACAACAGTCAAACTGTTAGACATAATTAAAGTTGTCAGTATCATACCCCTGTGTAGTACTTGAATTACTACTACATAACTAACAGCACCTACAGTCACCTTTACTCCTGTTAACATGTATATATACAGTGGGGCAAAAAAGTATTTCGTCAGCCACCAATTGTGCAAGTTCTCCCACTTAAAAAGATGAGAGAGGCCTGTAATTTTCATCATAGGTACACTTCAACTATGACAGACAAAATGAGAAAAAGAAATCCAGAAAATCACATTGTAGGATTTTGAATGAATTTATTTGCAAATGATGGTGGAAAATAAGTATTAGTTGTCATAGTTGAAGTGTACCTATGATGAAAATTACAGGCCTCTCTCATCTTTTAAGTGGGAGAACTTGCACAATTGGTGGCTGACTAAATACTTGTTTGCCCCACTGTATCTACCTCAATGATTCCAGTACTTCTGTTAACATGTATATATATCTACCTCAATGATTCCAGTACTTCTGTTAACATGTATATATATCTACCTCAATGTACTCCTGTTAACATGTATATATATCTACCTCAATGTACTCCTGTTAATATGTATATATATCTACCTCAATGTACTCCTGTTAACATGTATATACTGTACAGTACCAGTCAAGGGTTTTGACAAACTGACTCATTCAAGGGTTTTTCTTAATTTAGACTATTTTCTAGATTGTAGAAAAATAGTGAAGACATCAAAACTATGAAATAACACATATGGAATCATGCAGTAACCAAAAAAGTGTTAACTTTTTATGACTGCAGGGCAGTATTGAGTAGCTTGGATGAAAAGGTGCCCATTGTAAACGGCCAGCTCCTCAGTCTCAGTTGCTAATATATGCATATTATTGTTAGTATTGGATAGAAAACACTCTGAAGTTTCTGTAAGTATAACAGAACTCATATTGCAGGCAAAAACCTGAGAAATTCTACTTCCTGTTTGTATTTTTTCTGGGGGTGGCAGAATTTCAACCAAGCTCTCGTTGAAATTACAGCGAGATATGGATGAGTTTTCACTTCCTACGCCTTCCACTAGATGTCAACAGTCAATAGAACTTTGTCTGATGACTCTAATGTGAAGGGGGGTCGAATGAGACAGGAAATAGTCACCACAGCCATGAGTGGACCATGCTTTCACCAGGCGCGTTCACAGATGAAGGACCTGCGTTCCATCGCTCATCTGAAGTCATTCTAATTCTCTGGTTGGAACAAGATATATGTAAACAACATTCTAAAGATTGATTCAGTACATCGTTTGACATGTTTCTACTGACTGTTACGGAACTTTTGGACATTTCGTCACGTTATAGTGGACGCGCTTTGTTTGAGTTCGAGTTTGAGTTTATTTTTTATTTTTACAGGGACAGTGCACATTAATCAACGTTTCAGTAAAAGTGCCGGTTTTAGCCAGCCGGCTAATTTTCAACCACAGTCCCTGGGCAGGTTATTAAAAACAATTACAATATAGACAATAGCAACATAGAACAAGCAAGACATAGCAACATAGGACAAGAATACATAGCATACATACAGAGCAACATAGGACAAGCAAGACGTAGCATACAGACAGAACAAAAAGCAGCAAGACAAAATTCATAAAAGCAACAAAGTGTTTCCACACCTCACAAGCTACAGACAACAGACAACATGGAGAGCGGCAACACACAGCTAGGGACCATGTTCACAAATCTGATTGTCCTTTAGCCATGCCTTCAAGCATTTTGTGAAAGTGTGATATGTGGTGCAGTTATGTGTGTCTGATCGCAGTGTATTCCAGACATGGGAAGCTCTCACAGAGAATGCAGATTTACTAAAGGTGCTTTTCCTTAGGGGAACTATACAGTCACCTCTCATGGCAGACCTTGTGGATCTGCTGCCATATGTCTGGGTTTTCTGTTTAACAAAAATATTGAGTGGAGGGGGAGCCAGGCCATTAAGGATCTTGAATACAAGACATGCGTCGGTGTATTGCACAAGATTTTCCCAACTCAAGAGCTCAAGAGCTCATGCTTTCTAAGGATGTGACAATGATGATGGCTATTGGGCTTCCTATCAAGCACTTTGAGAGCCTGTTTGTAGACAGACTGAATAGGTTTTAATGTTGTACAGCAAGCTTGGGCCCAACTAGTCAAGCAGTATGTTAAGTGGGGGAGTATCATAGTTTCGAAGTACAGTTTTGCTACCTCTGTAGTCAAACAATTTCGTATAAATCGGAAATTAGCTAGGTTGAATTTGGTTATTTGAATTACCTTTTTCACATGCTTTTTAAAAGAGAGGTTGGAGTCAAGTATGATGCCAAGGTACTTAAAATCGGATACCACCTGGAGCTTCTCCCCTGACACATAGACATCTGGCTCAGTAGCATCTGTTGCCCTCTTTGTGAAGAACATGCAAACAGTTTTTTTCACATTGAGATGCAAACACGAGTCACTGAGCCACTTTGTAACCTGGACCATTACAGTAGTGAGTTCTTGTGCAGCTTGTAACTTTGGAATTGTTTACCAAACGCGCTAACCAAAGTAGCTAATTGGACATAAATAACGGACATTTTCGAACAAATCAAGCATTTATTGTGGACCTGGGATTCCTAGGGACTGCATTCTGAATAAGTTCATCAAAGGAAACAAAGGAAACATTTATCATGTATTTTCTGGTTTCTGTTGACTCCAACATGGCGGCTAATTTGGCTTCTGTTCTGAGCGCTGTCTCAGATTATTGCATGTGTTGGTTTTTTCCGTAAACCTTTTTTGAAATCTGACACAGCGGTTGCATTAAGGAGAGGTATATCTATAATTCCATGTGTATAACTTGTATTATCATCTACATTTATGATGAGTTTTTCTGTTGAAACGATGTGGCTATGCAAAATCACTTGATGTTTTTGGAACAAGTGAATCTAATAAACCAATGTAAACTCAGATTTTTTTATATAAATATGAACTTTATCAAAGAAAACATGCATGTATTGTCTAACATGAAGTCCTATGAGTGTCATCTGATGAAGATAATTCAAGGTTAGTGATTCATTTTTATCTTTATTTCAGCTTTTTGTGAATGCTATATTTTGCTGGAAAATGGCTGTGCTTTTTGTGGTTTGGTGGAGACCTAACATAATCGTTTGCTTTCGCTGAAAAGCCTATTTGAAAACGGACACTTTGGTGGGATTAACAACGAGATTACCTTCAAAATGATATAAAACACATGTATTTTTTAGGCATTGTAATTATGAGATTTCTGTTGTTTGAATTTGTCGCCCTCGATTTTTAACTGCTAGTTGTCATATCGATCCCGGTATTGGGATTGCAGCCATGACAAGTTAAACAAATCAAAATCTATTTTATATTTGAGATTCTTAAAAGTAGCTACCCTTTGCCTTGATGACAGTTGTGCACACTGTTGGCATTCTCTCAACCAGCTTCATGAGGTAGTCACCTGGAATGCACTTCAATTAACAGGTGTGCCTTGCTAAAAGCGAATTTGTGGAATTTCTCCCCTTCTTAATGCATTTGAGCCAATCGGTTGTGTTTTGAAAAGGTAGGGGTGTGGTATGCAGAAGATAGCCCTATGTGGTAAAATACCAAGTCCACATTCTCATTAATGAGGCTGGAGAAGATGGCAGCCGTTTTATGGGCTCCTAACAAATGATGCTATAGTGTTTTGCTGTACATAATGTTTCTGCCACCGTCTCTTATGACCCGAAAAGAGCTTCTGGATATCAGGACAGCGATTACTCACCTTGAACTGGACAAAGAATTTTTTCTTTAATGAGTCGGATGCGAAGGATTTACTTCAGACACCAGACAAGGCCAAAATCACTGTGATAACAGAGATATCGGGTATGTAGGTCGGGGTGCCTTGTAAGGATCTGACGGCGAGCGGGTAATCCGCTTCTACCAGCAGTCCTATTAGCCAACGTGCGATCACTGGAGAATAAACTGGATGAGCTCCGTTCAAGACTATCCTACCAACGGGACATTAAAATCTGTAATATCTTATGTTTCACCGAGTCGTGGCTGAACGACAACACGGATAACATGCAGCTGTCTGGGTTTTGGTACATCGGAAAGATAGAACAGCTGCCTCCGGTAAGACGAGGGGTGGTGGTCTGTGTCTATTTGTCAATAACAGCTGGTGCGCGAAATCTAATATTAAGGAAGTCTCTAGGTTTTGTTTGCCTGAGGTAGAGTATCTCATGATAAGCTGTAGACGACACTGTTTACCAAGAGAGTTTTCATCTATATTTTTCTTAGCTGTCTATTTACTACCACAACCCGATGCTGGCACTAAGACCGCACTCAACGAGCTGTATAAGGCCATAAGCAAACAAGAAAATGCTCATCCAGAGGTGACACTCCTAGTGGCCGGGGATAATTAATGCAGGAAAATGTACATGTGTTTTACCTCATTTCTACCAGCATGTTACATGTGCAACCAGAGGGAAAAAAACTCTAGACCACCTTTACTCCACACACAGAGATGTGTACAAAGTTCTCCGTCACCCTCTATTTGGCAAATGTGACCATAACGATCCTCCTGATTCCTGCTTTCAAGCAAAACTAAAGCAGGAAGTACCAGTGACTCGCTCAATACGGAAGTGGTCAGATGACGCAGATGCTAAGCTACAGGACTGTTTTGCTAGCACAGCCTGGAATATGTTCCGGGATTCATCCGATGGCATTGAGGAGCACACCACATCAGTCATTGGCTTCATCAATAAGTGCATCGATGACGTTGCCCCCACAGTGACCGTACGTACATACCCCAACCAGAAGCCAAGAGGCAACATCCGCATCGAGCTAAAGGGTAGAGCTGCTGCTTTCAAGGAGCGGGATTCTAACCAGGAAACTTATAAGAAATTCCGCAATTTGCACTGTATTTGTTATACATCTACCTCAATGATTCCAGTACTCCTGTTAACATGTATATATCTACCTCAATGACTCTGGTGCCCCACTTTACATATAAATGCACTATATATAGTACAGTATGTGGACACTTCTTCAATTGAATGAATTTGGCTATTTCAACCACACCCGTTGCTGACAGGTGTATAAAATCGAGAAGACAGCCATGCAATTTCCAAAGACAAACATTGGCAGTAGAATGGCCTAACTGAAGAGCTCATTGACTTTCAACGTGGCACTGTCATAGGGTGCCACCTTTTCAACAAGTCAGTTCGTCAAATTTCTGCCCCTCTAGAGCTGCCCTGGTCCACTGTAAATGCTGTTATTGTGAGGTGGAAACGTCTAGGAGCAACAACGGCTCAGCCGCGAAATGGTAGGCCACACAAGCTCACAGAACATGACCGCCGAGTGCTGAAGCGCGCAGCACAAATCGTCTAGATGATTCTGTGCTTCCAACATTGTGGCAACAGTTTGGGGTAGGCCTTTTCCTGTTTCAGCATGGCAATGCCCCTGTGCACAAAGCGAGGTCCATACAGAAATGGTTTGTTGAGATTGATGTGGAAGAACTTGACTGGCCTGCACAGAGCCCTGACCTCAACCCCACCAAACACCTTTGGAATGAATTGGAATGCAGACTGCGAGCCAGGCCTAATTGCTCAACATCAGTGCCCGACCTCACTAATGCTCTTGTGGCTGAATGGAAGCAGTTCCCTCAGCAATGTTCGCACATCTAGTGGAAAGCCTTCCCAGAAGAGTCCATGCTGTTATAGCAACAAAGGGGGGACCAACTCCATATTAATGCCCATGATTTTGGAAGGAGATGTTCGACGAGCAGGTGTCCACATACTTTTGGTCATGTAGCCTGCGGCTATGGAACCCTGACCTGTTCACCGGACGTGCTACCTGTCCCAGACCTGCTGTTTTCAACTCTCTAGAGACAGTAGGAGCGGTAGAGATACTCTGAATGATCGGCTATGAAAAGCCAACTGACATTTACTCCTGAGGTGCTGACTTGTTGCACCCTCGACAACTACTGTGATTATTATTATTTGACCATGCTGGTCATCTATGAACATTTGAACATCTTGGCTATGTTCTGTTATAATCCTCACCCGGCACAGCCAGAAGAGGACTGGCTACCCCTCATAGCCTGGTTCCTCTCTAGGTTTATAATCTCCACCCGGCACAGCCAGAAGAGGACTGGCTACCCCTCAGAGCCTGGTTCCTCTCTAGGTTTCTTCCTAGGTTTGGGCCTTTCTAGGGAGTTTTTCCTAGACACCGTGCTTCTACACCTGCATTGCTTGCTGTTTGGGGTTTTGGGCTGTGTTTCTGTACAGCACTTTGTGACATCAGCTGATGTACGAAGGGCTATATAAATACATTTGATTTGATTTAGTGTATCTACCTTAACTGTGCTGGATTGTATGTAATCTGATTATTAAAAAACCAATCTCAGTTACATTATCATCTTAAAAATATTGTAATCATATTACAGATTACACAACTAGATGATTACTTCTTGGATTACTTTTAAATTTAGAAAGTCATGTTTTCTTAATGACATTCAATTCAGCATCAGAAAAAAAGGTGCAAGTTTAAGTTCGTTCCACCTGAGCCAGTCTGACCACAAGTCAAAGATCGCTATGATGACACGACAAATGTGTTCGATAGATCGTTTTGTCTTCTTCTATTGCCTCTTCGGGGAAAAGTAAACCCACATTTATTTGACTGATTACAATTTTGGACAGGTATTAGAGGTTTCAAGTTTTCAAGTTTCAAAGTATATAGAAGGAAATGCAAGCTATATACAGGCTCAGGGCCACCACCATAATTACAGTGTGCAGGGTTACTGGAGTTATTGAGGTACAGTAGAAGTTGGCTATACAACATTAACAGATCTGGGACCACCAAGCTACCTTGGATTAGGTCAGATCTGGGACCACCAAGCTACCTTGGATTAGGTCAGATCTGGGACCACCAAGCTAACTTGGGCTAGGTCAGATCCAAGCTACCTTGGATTAGGTCAGATCTGGGACCACCAAGCTAACTTGGGCTAAGTCAGATCCAAACTACCTTGGATTAGGTCAGATCTGGGACCACCAAGCTACCTTGGATTAGGTCAGATCTGGGACCACCAAGCTACCTTGGATTAGGTCAGATCTGGGACCACCAAGCTAACTTGGGCTAAGTCAGATCCAAACTACCTTGGATTAGGTCAGATCTGGGATCGCCAAGCTAACTTGGGCTAGGTCAGATCCAAGCTACCTTGGATTAGGTCAGATCTGGGACCACCAAGCTAACTTGGGCTAGGTCAGATCCAAGCTACCTTGGATTAGGTCAGATCTGGGACCACCAAGCTAACTTGGATTAGGTCAGATCTGGGACCACCAAGCTAACTTGGGCTAGGTCAGATCCAAGCTACCTTGGGTTAGCTCAGCTGTAGCAAAACATAATACGAGAGAATGGCTAAATCACAAATGAAACCATACTCCCTAGATAGTGCACTACTTTTGACCAGGTCCCACAGGTCCCTTTGAAACACAGAAAGATAATAAACAGGTTATTATCTGACCTGGCTCCTCCTCTGGCTCCTCCTCTTTCTGAACAGGGAACTGCAGGTGTGTAGCCAGACCCATGTTGGGACTGTAGTACGTCTCCACCAGGTCAGCCAGCACAGAGAAGAACCGGATAGGGACACCCTCAGAGGCCTGGAGACAGAGACAGAGAAACAACAAACACTGGTTAGTGGCACACACTACTGAGTCTAGAAATGACATCAGTCACAGGCTAGGAGTCTAGAGAGCACAACATCAGTCACAGGCTAGGAGTCTAGAGAGCACAACATCAGTCACAGGCTAGGAGTCTAGAGAGGACAACATCAGTCACAGGCTAGGAGTCTAGAGAGGACAACATCAGTCACAGGCTAGGAGTCTAGAGAGGACAACATCAGTCACAGGCTAGGAGTCTAGAGAGGACAACATCAGTCACAGGCTAGGAGTCTAGAGAGGACAACATCAGTCACAGGCTAGGAGTCTAGAGAGGACAACATCAGTCACAGGCTAGGAGTCTAGAGAGGACAACATCAGTCACAGGCTAGAACTAGAGAGCACAACATCAGTCACAGGCTAGAACTCTAGAGAGCACAACATCAGCAAGACAATAACACTACAGAGCCCCACATCAAGACAAGTACACTAGAGAGCACAACAGGAAGACACAGGCTAGTAGCCTTTCTTCTCATGTCTCTACTTGGTGCTTAATTTACGGTGCTGGTATAGATATTTATGGTGCTGGTGTCATGAAGTTGGCCTGGGGGTAGGTTTATGACAGTCATAAATACCTCTTCCCCCCTTTTACCTCTCTCTACCCTACTGATGTTACATTTGCAAAACCCTTGGTTAACATAGATATTCTGGGAACATCAGAATGTGGGGGGAAATGAACTATATTCTGGTAATCCGACCAATGGAACATATGCAGTGGTACTTAATGAATATGATGTCAGTTCGGTTGTCATCTGAGACATTCTCATCAATGATAAGATGACATAAACTCTACAGTGGAAAGTCTACACATCAGAGTTATCGGATTCACATGGAATTGTTGTTCAATTTAAATGTTTGAATATGAAATGTTTCGTGATGGGATGAAATGTGATTTTAGCTTCTAAAATATGAGATTTGGGTTTTCATAAGATAGGGCTCTGCTCAATGGGCTATAAAACTTTTCAAACACGCCCTCCTCTCCCTTCCCATATAAGCCCTAGACGACAATATAACCTCCTGTTCCGAGGACGTGAGGACGACAGTCCGATGTCAGAATGGTTCAGATAATAACTACAGAACGAAGCCAACATCAGCGTGAGCTGATGGTTGCGTATGGTATGAACTTTGAACTCTTATTCACTTCAGAAGTGATACCTCCTAGCCGTTGAGTTAGCAACAGCAGCTGCAAATTGAGGGTTAGGAAGGAACAGACAGAGTATCCCGTCTACCACACAACGACGTTACTACAATTTCTCCAATTGACATCCAGAGACATTCTTCAAAGGACTTGGTTGGGCAACACGGCCTTCCATCTACCACCAACCTACCGAAGCGCTGCTCAGAGTAAATATTTATTGCATTTTCCTTTTCCAAATGGGCGGTAATTGAGAATGCATAAGATACTGTATTTACGATAGCACAGCTTCACCCTTTGTTCCTCAGTCTTCCTGCTCTTTCACTTTCACCCAGCCCTTTTCTTTTGTGTAACAAGCTGTCATATCTGTTCCGCCCGCCAGGGGCGTTTTCCTTTATGACGTAATTTGTAATCAAGTTATAATTTAATTATGTGTATGTATAATTCTGTGTGATTAGTTAGGCATTTAGTAAATAAATAATTAAACCCAATTTTGTATTGCTGATTCAATTTGTTAGCCAGGATTCGTGCAGATAACTAAGAATGTACAACTTTCAGATGAGACTGAATTAAGATGACGTTTAATATTGACTGCTATTGATGTAAAATATTACTAGGTCTTTAAGAGTTTATTCGTAAGATAACAGCTCTATAAATATTATTTCGTGGTGCCCCGACTCTCTAGTTAATTACATTTACATGATTAGCTCAATCACGTAATATTAATTACGGAGAAATTATTTTAAAGAATAGCATGTCATATCACTTAATCCGGCATAGCCAAAGACACGACACTGGTATAGATATTTCTGGTGCAGGTATAGATCTTTCTGGTGCTGGTATCGATATTTCTGGTGCAGGTATATATATTTATTTTGCAGGTCTAGATATTTATGGTGTAGGTATAAATATTTATGGTGCAGGTCTAGATATTTCTGGTGCAGGTATACATATTTCTGGTGCAGGTATGGATATTTCTGGTGCAGGTATAGATATTTCTGGTGCAGGTATGGATATTTATGGTGCTGGTATAGATATTTATGGTGCAGGTCTAGATATTTATGGTGCAGGTATAGATATTTCTGGTGCAGGTATGGATATTTCTGGTGCAGGTATAGATATTTCTGGTGCAGGTATAGATATTTCTGGTGCAGGTATAGATATTTCTGGTGCAGGTATAGATATTTCTGGTGCTGGTATAGATATTTCTGGTGCAGGTATAGATATTTCTGGTGCAGGTATAGATATTTCTGGTGCGAGTATAGATATTTCTGGTGCAGGTATAGATATGTCTGGTGCAGGTATGGATATTTCTGGTGCTGGTATAGATATTTATGGTGCAGGTATGGATATTTCTGGTGCAGGTATAGATATTTCTGGTGCAGGTATAGATATTTCTGGTGCTGGTATAGATATATATGGTGCTGGTATAGATATTTCTGGTGCAGGTATAGATATTTCTGGTGCAGGTATAGATATTTCTGGTGCAGGTATAGATATTTCTGGTGCTGGTATAGACATATATGGTGCTGGTATAGATATTTCTAGTGCAGGTATAGATATTTCTGGTGCAGGTATAGATCTTTCTGGTGCAGGTATAGATATTTCTGGTGCAGGTATAGATATTTCTGGTGCAGGTATAGATCTTTCTGGTGCAGGTATATATCTTTCTGGTGCAGGTATAGATATTTCTGGTGCAGGTATAGATATTTCTGGTGCAGGTATAGATATTTCTGGTGCAGGTATAGATCTTTCTGGTGCAGGTATAGATATTTCTGGTGCAGGTATAGATATTATAGATATTTCTGGTGCAGGTATAGATATTTCTGGTGCAGGTATAGATATTTCTGGTGCAGGTATAGATCTTTCTGGTGCAGGTATAGATATTTCTGGTGCAGGTATAGATATTATAGATATTTCTGATGCAGGTATAGATATTTCTGGTGCAGGTATAGATATTTCTGGTGCAGGTATAGATCTTTCTGGTGCAGGTATAGATATTTCTGGTGCAGGTATAGATATTTCTGGTGCAGGTATAGATATTTCTGGTGCAGGTATAGATATTTCTGGTGCAGGTATAGATCTTTCTGGTGCAGGTATAGATATTTCTGGTGCAGGTATAGATCAGTGTAGCAACACAAGAGCAAGATCTTAGAGGGCTTTACTGTTGCATGTTTCCAGAGACTTTAGGTCATGTTGTTCTGAACGACAGGTTTTCCTTCTATCACAATCATACAGCTGACACACTGTTATAAAGGACTTTGTACTGTTAGGCTACATTCCAAGGGCGTATTAACGACCAAAGTCACCTGTTTTTTTTTATTTTATAGCCTCTTTCACTGCCACTGTCGATGTTGTTTTTCTAAGTGAAGTTTCCGTTCTTTTCTGTTAAGCACCACGAGATGAGCCTTGTGGCTTGTCATACGCCCACGCTAGGGGATCATTCAAAACCTCCTGCAACTGAAAGAGGAAGAGGCTTTTGATCAACATTAGCAGAGTGGCCTGTATGAACTACAACCATCCTTCAACATTAGCAGAGTGGCCTGTATGAACTACAAGTATCCTTCAACATTAGCAGAGTGGCCTGTGGGAACTACAAGTATCCTTCAACATTAGCAGAGTGGCCTGTATGAACTACAAGTATCCTTCAACATTAGCAGAGTGGCCTGTGGGAACTACAAGTATCCTTCAACATTAGCAGAGTGGCCTGTATGAACTACAAGTATCCTTCAACATTAGCAGAGCCATTTAGCAGAGTGGCCTGTATGAACTACAAGTATCCTTCAACATTAGCAGAGTGGCCTGTATTGAACTACAAGTATCCTTCAACATTAGCAGCCAGTACAAGTATCCTTCAACATTGTATGAACTACAAGTATCCTTCAACATTAGCAGAGTAGCCTGTATGAACTACAAGTATCCTTCAACATTAGTAGCCTTAAAGAGGTGGGAACTCAGGTGTCTTCAACATTAGCAGAGTAGCCTGTATGAACTACAAGTATCCTTCAACATTAGCAGAGTAGCCTGTAGGAACTTTGTATCCTTCAACATTAGCAGAGTAGCCTGTATGAAGAACATTAGCAGAGTAACATCCTTCAACATTAGCAGACTGGCCTGTATGAACTACAAGTATCCTTCAACATTGGCAGAGAGCCTGCAGGAACAGAGGTGGATGAACTACAAGTACCCTTCAACATTAGCAGAGTGGCCTGTAGAACTACAAGCCCTTGTTTGAACTGTATCCTTCAACTCAGAGTAGCCAGAGCACCCTTCAACATTAGAGGTACTGAGGTGCCTGTAGGAACTACAAGTATCCTTCAACATTAGCAGAGTAGCCTGTATGAACTACAAGTATCATTCAACATTAGCAATGAACTACAAGTATCCTTCAACATTAGCAGAATAGCCTGAACTACAAGCATCCTTCAACATTAGCAGAGTGGCCTGTGGGAACTACAAGTATCCTTCAACATTAGCAGAGTAGCCTGTATGAACTACAAGTACTCTTCAACTCTTCAACATTATCAGAGTAGCCTGTAGGAACTACAAGCACCCTTCAACATTAGCAGAGTAGCCTGTAGGAACTACAAGTACCCTTCAACATTAGCAGAGTAGCCTGTAGGAACTACAAGTATCCTTCAACATTAGCAGAGTAGCCTGTATGAACTACAAGTATCCTTCAACATTAGCAGAGTAGCCTGTATGAACTACAAGTATTCTTCAACATTAGCAGAGTAGCCTGTATGAACTACAAGTATCCTTCAACATTAGCAGAGTAGCCTGTATGAACTACAAGTATCCTTCAACATTAGCAGAGTAGCCTGTATGAACTACAAGTATCCTTCAACATTAGCAGAGTAGCCTGTATGAACTACAAGTATCCTTCAACATTAGCAGAGTAGCCTGTATGAACTACAAGTATCCTTCAACATTAGCAGAGTAGCCTGTATGAACTACAAGTATTCTTCAACATTAGCAGAGTAGCCTGTATGAACTACAAGTATCCTTCAACATTAGCAGAGTAGCCTGTATGAACTACAAGTATCCTTCAACATTAGCAGAGTAGCCTGTATGAACTACAAGTATCCTTCAACATTAGCAGAGTAGCCTGTATGAACTACAAGTATCCTTCAACATTAGCAGAGTAGCCTGTATGAACTACAAGTATCCTTCAACATTAGCAGAGTAGCCTGTATGAACTACAAGTACCCTTCAACATTAGCAGAATAGCCTGTATGAACTACAAGTACTCTTCAACATTAGCAGAGTAGCCTGTATGAACTACAAGTATCCTTCAACATTAGCAGAGTAGCCTGTATGAACTACAAGTATCCTTCAACATTAGCAGAGTAGCCTGTATGAACTACAAGTATCCTTCAACATTAGCAGAGTAGCCTGTATGAACTACAAGTATCCTTCAACATTAGCAGAGTAGCCTGTATGAACTACAAGTATCCTTCAACATTAGCAGAGTAGCCTGTATGAACTACAAGTATCCTTCAACATTAGCAGAGTAGCCTGTAGGAACTACAAGCATCCTTCAACATTAGCAGAGTGGCCTGTGGGAACTACAAGTATCCTTCAACATTAGCAGAGTGGCCTGTATGAACTACAAGTACCCTTCAACATTAGCAGAGTGGCCTGTATGAACTACAAGTACTCTTCAACATTAGCAGAGTAGCCTGTATGAACTACAAGTACTCTTCAACATTATCAGAGTAGCCTGTAGGAACTACAAGCACCCTTCAACATTAGCAGAGTAGCCTGTAGGAACTACAAGTACCCTTCAACATTAGCAGAGTAGCCTGTAGGAACTACAAGTATCCTTCAACATTAGCAGAGTAGCCTGTATGAACTACAAGTATCCTTCAACATTAGCAGAGTAGCCTGTATGAACTACAAGTATCCTTCAACATTAGCAGAGTAGCCTGTATGAACTACAAGTATCCTTCAACATTAGCAGAGTAGCCTGTATGAACTACAAGTATCCTTCAACATTAGCAGAGTAGCCTGTATGAACTACAAGTATCCTTCAACATTAGCAGAGTAGCCTGTATGAACTACAAGTATCCTTCAACATTAGCAGAGTAGCCTGTATGAACTACAAGTATCCTTCAACATTAGCAGAGTAGCCTGTATGAACTACAAGTATTCTTCAACATTAGCAGAGTAGCCTGTATGAACTACAAGTATCCTTCAACATTAGCAGAGTAGCCTGTATGAACTACAAGTATCCTTCAACATTAGCAGAGTAGCCTGTATGAACTACAAGTATCCTTCAACATTAGCAGAGTAGCCTGTATGAACTACAAGTATCCTTCAACATTAGCAGAGTAGCCTGTATGAACTACAAGTATCCTTCAACATTAGCAGAGTAGCCTGTATGAACTACAAGTACCCTTCAACATTAGCAGAATAGCCTGTATGAACTACAAGTACTCTTCAACATTAGCAGAGTAGCCTGTATGAACTACAAGTATCCTTCAACATTAGCAGAGTGGCCTGTATGAACTACAAGTACCCTTCAACATTAGCAGAGTGGCCTGTAGGAACTACAAGCACCCTTCAACATTAGCAGAGTAGCCTGTAGGAACTACAAGTACCCTTCAACATTAGCAGAATAGCCTGTATGAACTACAAGTACCCTTCAACATTAGCAGAGTAGCCTGTATGAACTACAAGTATCCTTCAACATTAGCAGAGTGGCCTGTATGAACTACAAGTACCCTTCAACATTAGCAGAGTGGCCTGTAGGAACTACAAGCACCCTTCAACATTAGCAGAGTAGCCTGTAGGAACTACAAGTACCCTTCAACATTAGCAGAATAGCCTGTATGAACTACAAGTACCATTCAACATTAGCAGAGTAGCCTGTATGAACTACAAGTATCCTTCAACATTAACAGAGTAGCCTGTTAGGAATTGCAGTACCCTTCAACATTAGCAGAGTAGCCTGTTAGGAATTGCAGTACCATTCAGCATTAGCAGAGTAGCCTGCTAGGAATTGCAGTACCCTTCAACATTAGCAGAGTAGCCTGTATGATCTACAGTACCCTTCATTTCTGTGTACAGGGCAAGTTAAAACTCAAGAACTTGTAAATCAGCATTGATGACTTTCATGCTTTCCAGCTACAATAGATAAATGAATAACTAATCTAATCTATCTGACTGTGTACTGTAGTATGGTCTCTAGGTTTGGAATATTCTGACTGCCACAGTAATAAGGGAATGTATAGTAATGTATAATAACCAAATGTATTTAAATCTCAACCTCTGCCTCTGGGTGACAGAGAGAGCAGAGAGGATGGAGCTACACCCGCTGTGCTGTACACACCTTTTATTGAATAGAGACTGTAGTGTACAGTCTGTTTATTGAATATAGACTGTAGTGTACAGTCTGTTTATTGAATAGAGACTGTAGTGTACAGTCTGTTTATTGAATAGAGACTGTAGTGTACAGTCTGTTAATTGAATAGAGACTGTAGTGTACAGTCTGTTAATTGAATAGAGACTGTAGTGTACAGTCTGTTTATTGAATAGAGACTGTAGTGTACAGTCTGTTAATTGAATATAGACTGTAGTGTACAGTCTGTTTATTGAATAGAGACTGTAGTGTACAGTCTGTTTATTGAACAGAGACTGTAGTGTACAGTCTGTTTTTTGAATAGAGGACAGGAGCAGTGTAACTCATTTACAGCCCAAGAACGTGACAGTTAATATCAAGTGTCTAGTTTTACAGAGCTCTCACATTTTAGCCCCTGACTTGAATTGGCCCAAACACCGTGCAAGTCGATTTTGTGCAATGCATAACCATAATAGGTTACACAATATTCACAGTAAAATGCTAAATTCCAGAACGTTCCCACCACATGTGGCCTGTCTTAATTTCTGAAGGCATTGAAAGCAAAAGCAGAAGTTGCCTGATGCATGAGAAATTGAGAAATGGCTCTTAAAATACCCCTTAACACCCAACACCTGGAAGTGGACTGCAACAATAAACAGTCTGTTCATCATGAATTGCTTTGAGAGACTAGTCAAGGATCATATCACCTCCACCTTACCAGCCACTCAAGACCCAAGAGGTCTTTGAACACCGCCCCAACAGGTGCACATACGACACAATCGTCATCACACTGCACACTGCCCTATCCCATCTGGACAAGAGGAATACCTATGTAAGAATGCTGTTTGTTTATTTAACCAGGTTTTTAATTTATTTTATTTTACCTTTATTTAACCAGGCAAGTCAGTTATGAACAAATTCTTATTTTCAATGACGGCCTAGGAACAGTGGGTTTAACTGCCTGTTCAGGGGCAGAACGACAGATTTGTACCTTGTCAGCTCAGGGATTCGAACTTGCAACCTTTCGGTTACTAGTCCAACGCTCTAACCACTAGGCTACTCTGCCGCCCCAAAAACCAGGTAGGCCATTTGAGAACAAGTTCTCATTTACAACTGCAACCTGGCCAAGATAAAGCAAACCAGTTCGACACATACAACAACACAGAGTTACACATGGAATAAACAAACATACATAACAATAATACAGATAGAAAAAGAAAGAAAAAGAATGTTTCCATTGTGTGCAGATGAGGTAAGATAAGGGAGTTAAGGCAATAAATAGGCCATGGTGGCGAAGTAATTGATGTGCAGAAGATGACTGCGCGAGTAGAGATACTGGGGTGCAAAGGAGCAAGATAAATAAATAAATACAGTAGGGGGATGAGGTAGATAGATGGGCTGTTTACAGATGGGCTATGTACAGGTGCAGTGATCTGTGAGCTGCTCTGACAGCTGGTGCTTAAAGCTAGTGAGTGGGATATGAGTCTCCAACTTCAGTGATTTTTGCAGTTTGTTCCGTTCCAGTCACTGGCAGCAGAGAACTGGAAGGAAAGGCGACCAAAGGAGGAATTGGCTTTGGGGGTGACCAGTGAGATATACCTGCTGGAGTGCGTGCTATGAGTGGGTGCTGCTATGGTGACCAGTGAGCTGAGATAAGGCGGGGCTTTACCTAGCAGAGACTTGTAGATAACCTGTAGCCAGTGGGTTTGGCGACTAGTATGAAGCGAGGGCCAATCAACAAGAGTGTACAGGTCGCAGTGGTGGGTAGTGTATGTGGCTTTGGTGACAAACTGATGGCACTGTGATAGACTGCATCCAATTTCTTGAGTGTTGGAGGCTATTTTATAGATGACATCGCCGAAGTCGAAGATTCGTAGTATGGTCAGTTTTACGAGGGTATGTTTGGCAGCATGAGTGAAGGATGCTTTGATGCTGAATAGGAAGCCGATTCTAGATTTAATTTTGGATTGTAGATGCTTAATGTGAGTCTGGAAGGAGAGTTTACAGTCTAACCAGACACCTAGGTATTTGTAGTTGTCCACGTATTCTAAGTCAGAGCCGTCCAGAGTAGTGATGCTGGACAGGCGGGCAGGTGCGGGCAGTGATCGATTGAATAGCATGTATTTAGTTTTACTTGCATTTAAGAGCAGTTGGAGGCTACGGAATGAGAGTTGTATGGCATTGAAGGTCGTCTGGAGGTTAGTTAACACAGTGTCCAAATAGGGGTCAGAAGTATAGAGAATGGTGTCATCTGTGTAGAGGTGGATCAGAGAATCAACAGCAGCAAGAGCGACATCATTGATGTTTACGGAGAAATGGGTCGGCCCGAGAATTGAACCCTGTGGCACCCCCATAGAGACTGCCAGAGGTCTGGACAACAGGCCCTCCGATTTGACACAAGGAACTCTATCAGAGAAGTAATTGGTAAGCCAGGCGAGGCAATCATTTGAGAAACCAAGGCTGTCGAGTCTGCCAATAAGAATGTGGTGATTGACAGAGTTTAAAGCCTTGGCCAGGTCGATGAATACGGCTGCACAGTAATGTTTCTTATCGATGGCGGTTAAGATATCGTTTAGGACCTTGAGGGTGGCTGAGGTGCACCCATGACCAGCTCTGAAACCAGATTGCATAGCGGAGAAGGTACGGTGGGATTCGAAATGGTCGGTAATCTGTTTGTTAACTTGGTTTTCGAAGACCTTAGAAAGACAGGGTAGGATAGATATAGGTCTGTAGCAGTTTGAGTCTAGAGTCTCACCCCCTTTGAAGAGGGGGATGACCGTGGCAGCTTTCCAATCTTTGGGGATCTCAGACGATATGAAAGAGAGGTTGAACAGGCTAGTAATATGGGTTCCAGCAATTTCTGCAGACAATTTTAGAACGAGAGGGTCCAGATTGTCTAGCCCGGCTGATTTGTAGGGGTCCAGATTTTGCAGCTCTTTCAGAACATCAGCTATCTGGGTTTGGGTGAAGGAGAAATGGTGGGGGCTTGGGCGGGTTGCTGTGGAGGGTGCCGGGCAGTTGACCGGGGTAGGGGTAGCCAGGTGGAAAGCATGGCCAGCCATAGAGAAATGCTTATTGAAATTCTCAATTATAGTGGATTTATCAGTGGTAACAGTGTTTCCTAGCCTCAGAGCAGTGGGCAGCTGGGAGGAGGTTCTCTTATTCTCCATGGACTTTACAGTGTCCCAGAACTTTTTTGAGTTTGTACTACAGGATGCAAATGTCTGTTTGAAAAAGCTAGCCTTAGCTTTCCTAACTGCCTGTGTATATTTGTTCCTAACTTCCCTGAAAAGTTGCATATCACTATTTGATGCTAATGCAGAACGCCACAGGATGTTTTTGTGCTGGTGAAGGGCAGACAGGTCTGGAGTGGACTATATCTATTCCTAGTTAAAAACAATTGAATGGGGCATGCTTATTTAAGATGGTGAGGAAGGCACTTTTAAAGAATAACCAGGCATCCTCTACTGACGGGATGAGATCAATGTCATTCCAGGATACCCCGGCCATGTCGATTAGAAAGGCCTGCCCGCAGAAGTGTTTTAGGGAGCGTTTGACAGTGATGAGGAGTGGTCGTTTGGTCACAGACCTTGAGATCTTGATTGAAAACAGCAGAGGTGTATTTGGAGGGCGGGTTAGTTAGGATGATATCTATGAGGGTGCCCGTGTTTACGGATTTGGGGTTGTACCTGGTAGGTTCATTGATCATTTGTTTGAGATTGAGGGCATCAAGCTTAGATTGTAGGATGGCCGGGGTGTTAAAACCAGTTAGAGATAGGAGGCAGTATTTCCACTTTGGATGAATTGCGTGCCCATAGTGAACTGCATCAAAATCTGTCCTAAATTGCTAATATATGCATATTATTAATAATATTGGATAGAAAACACTCTGAAGTTTCTAAAACCGTTTGAATTATGTCTGTGAGTATAACAGAACTCACAGGGCAGGCAATCTTCCAAACAAGTTTTGAAATCCTGAAAGTTGGGGCAACTTTGACGTCATCGCCCACTCCCTTCCCAACAAGTTATGGATCTGGAAACACGTCCTACGTCTTCCACTAGATGTCCTCATTCAGTAGAAAGTGTAATGGAGCATTTGCTGCGAACTTTGACCTAATGGGAAGGAAAGTAGTTGGTGTCGCAAAAAGAATGCCATTTTGTTGTGGCGCGTTTGTCTTTGAGTGCTTCGGCTGTTCCAATCAGCCCCAGATGAAAACGAATGATCCGGTTGGAATGCTATTGGATATATATGATTATAACATCCTGAAGATTGATTCTTAGTTTGACCAGTTTCTTCGACCTGTAATATGTCTTTTGGAAGTTTTGGAAGTTTTCATGCAAAGTTATCCTGGACCAGAAGTCATTTTTGGGGCATTTGAGCTGAAAGTGGTAGCAAATGCTGCTACTTGGACACTAGAATTGAACATTATGAAACAAAACGATTTATTGTTGAACTAGGACTCCTTGCACTACATTCTGATGAAAGATCATCAAAGGTAAGGGAATATTTATGTTGTAATTTTGTATTTTGTTGACTCCAACATGGCGGAGAAATATTGTTACGTCTGAGCGCCGTCTCAGATTATTGCAATGTTAGGCTTTTTCCATAACGTTTAAAAAAAAATCTGACACAGCAGTTGCATTAAGAACCAGTGTATCTTTATTTATATGTAGAACATGTATCTTTAGTCAAAGTTTATGATGAGTATTTCTGTTATCTGGCGTAGCTTTCTATAGATATTTTGGACGATTTTCTGAACAAGGCGTCAATGTAAACCGAGATTTATGGATATAAAAATGCATATTATCGAACAAAACATAAATGTACTGTGTAACATGTCATAGGACTGTCATCTGATGAAGATTTTCAAGAGGTTAGTGATAGATTTTTTTTTTAATCCTGCTTTTGTGATTTTTATATTTTGCTGGAAAAAATGGCTATGTTTTTTCTTTGGTTTGGTGGTGGTCTAACATAAATGTTGTGTTTTCGCCATAAAACATTTTAAAAATCTGACACGCTGGGTAGATGAACAAGGTGTTTATCTTTCATTTGAGGTATTGGACTTGTTAATGTGTGGAGGTTAAATATTTCTAAAGAATATTTTTGCATTCCCTGCGCCACCTTTTCAGCTGAACGGGGGTCAACTTAAGCATGTTCCAGTTTAGGTCACCTAGTAGCACAAGCTCAGAAGATAGATGGGGGGGGGGCAATCAAATCACATATGGTGTTGAGGGCACAGTTGGGGGCAGAGGGTGGTCTATAGCAAGCGGCAATGGTGAGAGACTTGTTTTCTTTTTAGAAGTAGAAGCTCAAATTGTTTGGGTACAGACCTGGATAGTAGGACAGAACTCTGCAGGCTATCTTTGCAGTAGATTGCAACACCGCCCCCTTTGGCAGTTCTATCTAAAATGTTATAGTTAGGGATGGAGATTTCAGGGTTTTTGGTGGTTTTCCTAAGCCAGGATTCAGACACGGCTAAGACATCCGGGTTGGCAGAGTGTGCTAAAGCAGTGAAGCGTAGGCTTCTAATGTTAACATGCATGAAACCAAGGCTTTTACGGTTACAGAAGTCAACAAATGAGAGCACCTGGGGAGTGGGAGTGGAGCTAGGCACTGCAGGTCCTGGATTAAACTCTACATTACCAGAGGAACAGAGGAGAAGTAGGATAAGGGTACGGCTAAAGGATATACGAACTGGACGTCTAGCACGTTCGGAACAGAGAGTAAAAGGAGCAGGTTTCTGGGAACGATAGCATAGATTAAATGCATAGTGTACAGACAAAGGCAAGGTAGGGTGTGAGTACATTGGAGGTAAACCTAGGCATTGAGTAATGATGAGAGAGATATAGTCTCTAGTAGAGGTCGACCGACTAATCGGAATGGCCGATTAATTAGGGCTGATTTCAAGTTTTCAAAACAATCGGAAATTGGTATTTTTGTACACCGATTTGGCCCCCAATTTTTTTTTTTACACCTTTTTAAATAGGCAAGTCAGTTAAGAACACATTCTTATTTTCAATGACTGCCTAGGAACGGTGGGTTAACTGCCTGTTCAGGGGCAGAACGACAGATTTGTGCCTTGTCAGCTCGGGGATTCGAACTTGCACCCTTTCGGTTACTAGTCCAACGCTCTAACCACTAGGCTACCCTGCCGCCTCTCATTGCGCTCCATGAGGAGCCTGCCTGTTACGCGAATGCAGTAAGAAGCCAAGGTAAGTTACAAGCTTGCATTAAACTTATCTTATAAAAAACAACCAATCAATCATAATCACCAGTTAACTACACATGGTTGATGATATTACTAGTTTATCTAGCGTGTCCTACGTTGCATATAATCGATGCAACGCAGGGGGATGATTTAACAAAAGCGCATTTGCGAAAAAAGCACAATCATTGGACAACTGTACCTAACCATAAACACCAATGCCTTTCTTAAAATCAACATACATAAGTATATATTTTTAAACCTGCATATTTAGCTAAAAGAAATCCAGGTTAGCAGGCAATATTAACCAGGTGAAATTGTGTCACTTCTCTTGCGTTCATTGCACGCAGAGTCAGGGTATATGCAACAGTTTGGGCCGCGTAGCTCGTTGCGAACTAATTTGCCAGAATTTTACGTAAATATCACATAACATTGAAGGTTGTACAATGTAACAGGAATATGTAGACTTAGGGATGCCACCCATTAGATAAAATACCGAACAGTTCCGTATTTCACTGAAAGAATAAACGTTTTGTTTTCGAAATTATAGTTTCCGGATTCGACCATATTAATGACCAGGCTCGTATTTCTGTGTGTTATTATGTTATAATTAAGTCTATGATTTAATATTTGATAGAGCAGTCTGACTGAGTGGTGGTAGGCAGCAGCAGGCTCGTAAGCATTAATTCAAACAGCACTTTCGTGCGTTTGCCAGCAGCTCTTCCCTGTGCTTCAAGCATTGCGCTGTTTATGACTTCAAGCCTATCAACTCCTGAGATTAGGCAGATGTAACCGATGTGAAATGGCTAGCTAATTAGCGGGGTGCGCGCTAATAGCGTTTCAAACGTCACTCACTCTGAGACATGGAGTAGTTGTTCCCCTTGCTCTGCATGGATAACGCTGCTTCAAGTGTGGCTGTTGTCGATGTCTTCCTGTTTTGAGCCCAGGTAGGGGTGAGGAGAGGGACGGAATACTGTTAAACTGGCAATACTAAAGTGCCAATAAGAACATCCAATAGTCAAAGGTATATGAGATACAAATGGTATAGAGAGAGTCCTATAAATACTATAACTATAACCTAAAAGTCTCATGTTAAAAGGAACCACCAGCTTTCATATGTTCTCATGTTCTGAGCAAGGAACTTAAACGTTTGCTTTTTTACATGGCACATATTGCACTTTTACTTTCTTCTCCAACACTTTATTTTTGCATTATTTAAACCAAATTGAACATGTTTCATTATTTATTTGAGGCTAAATGGATTTTTATTGATGTTATATTAAGTTAAAATAAGTGTTCATTCGGTATTGTTGTAATTGTCATTATTACAAATATATATATAATATAATTTTTCTAATTTTTTTAAAATCGGCCGATTAATCGGCATCGGCTTTTTTGGTCCTCCAATAATCGGAATCGACATTGAAAAATCATAATCGGTCGACCTCTAGTCTCTAGAGACGTTTAAACCAGGTGATGTCATCGCATATGTAGGAGGTGGAACAACCTAGAGGCTCTACAGTGAAATAAGACAGTAATCACTAACCAGGACAGTAATGGACAAGGCATATTGATATCAGAGAGAGGCATGCGTATGGGTCCAGTGAGTTGTTGGGCTGGCTGGGGACACGGCGATTCAGACAGTTAGCAGGCCGATGCTAACAAGCTAGCAGTCAGTAGGCTGGGGCAGCCAGCTAGCAGTTAGCAGACCGGGGCAGGCAAGCTAGCAGTTAGCAGACCGGGGCTAGCAAGCTAGCAGAAGGGCCTTTGGGGGATCTCGTGATGGAGGTAAGTCTGTTTTTGCCTCTTCGTGAGGTGACGTTGATAGACCAGTCGTGGATTAGTAGGGTTCCAAGTAGCTCTAGGTAGCTAGCAGGCCGCGGTTAGCAGAATTGGCCTTCAGCGGACGTTACGCCGGAGGGGCCTGTTGGAATCCTCGGGCAGATTATGTCGGTATTCCAGTCGTAGACGATCGGCGGGGTTCCGTGCCCCGTAACGGCAGTAGAAGGGGTCCGGATATTGAAGCCCAGGAGTGGGATTCGGTGGTAGCCCAGGAGCCCTAGCCGGGCTAGCTTCAGGCTAATTAGGAGCCCTAGCCGGGCTAGCTTCAGGCTAATTAGGAGCCCTATCCGGGCTAGCTTCAGGCTAATTGGTGCTTGCTCCGGGATGGAAACACTAGCCAGGAGTAGTCACCCGGGAATGCGGTTAGCTAGTTGCGAAGATCCAGATGAAAATGTTCTGAGTGTGCGGTGGGAATCCGGGAATAAGGAGAGAAAAGAATAGGTCTGTTGTGCTCTGGTTTGAGTCACGTTGTACGAACTGGCGAGAGCTTTCCGAGGTTAGCTGATGACCGCTAGCAGTGGTTTGCTGACTGATAGCTGGTAGCTAGTTAGCTGACTAGCTTCAGTTGAGGGGTTCCAGTTTGGAGGTAAATAGAAATACTTTAGAAAAAAAAACAGATCCACGCCACATTGGGTGAGGCGGGTTGCAGGAGAGAATTTAGAAGTTGAGGTTTAGGAAAATATTATAAAAATGTAATGCGAAGAAAAATATATAAAAAGATATATACAAGGGACATGACAGGACAAAGACAAAGAAGTCTGACTGCTACGCCATCTTGGATGGAGGCTGAAGAAATTTGGCTTGTCACCCAAAACCCATTTTACAGACTGGTATGGCAACTGCACCGCCCTCAACCGCAAGGCTCTCACCGGGGGCAAACTACCTGCCCTCCAGGACACCTACACCACCCGATGTCACAGGAAGGCCAACAAGATCATCAAGGAGAACATCCACCCGAGCCACTGCCTGTTCACACCGCTACCACCCAGAAGGCGAGGTCAGTACAGGTGCATCAAAGCTGGGACCGAGAGACTGAAGAACAGCTTCTATCTCAAGGCCATCAGACAGCTAAACAACAATCACTAACTCAGAGATGCTGCTGCCTACATTGAGATCCAATCACTGGCCACTAATAAATGGATCACTAGTCACTTTAAATAATGTCACTTTAATAATGTTTACATATCTTACAAAACTCATATCATATGTATATACTGTATTTTATACCATCTATTGCACCTTGCCTATGTCGATCGGCCATCGCTCATCCATATATTTATATGTACATATTCTCATTCACCCCTTTAGATTTGTGTGTATTAGGTAGTTGTTGGGGAACTGTTAGATTACTTCTTAGATATTACATAAAAAATAATACCATTAAATGCTTTGTAGGGGGATCCACTCCCAAAACAGGGTGCAGATCCCTCACATTGCATTTGGTAAGAATATATATTGTGGAGCTGTCTGACTGACCTGGACAGAGAGTTTCCTCTCTTCATTGGGTAGGATCCTGTAGGTATACACACAGTTCTGGAACCTGGAAATAGGAAAGATGGGTTATCATAATACAGTTTACAGAGATGTCTTGATCTGGCGGTCTGGTTCTTGAGAAGCGGTCTGGGTTTTGAGAAGCCGTCTGGGTCTTGAGAAGCCGTCTGGGTCTTGAGAAGCGGTCTGGATCTTGAGAAGCGGTATGGATCTTGAGAAGTGGTCTGTTTCTTGAGAAGCCAACTGGGTCTTGAGAAGCAGTCTGGGTCTTGAGAAGCCGACTGGGTCTTGAGAAGCCGACTGGGTCTTGAGAAGCCGACTGGGTCTTGAGAAGCAGACTGGGTCTGGGTCTGAAGAGGTTGGGTCTGGGTTTCTGGTTTAAAGTAACTGACGTTTCACAGCAGTGTGACAGGTGCAGTAATGACAGATGGCATGCCCTCAAACACCCTTCCGTTTGGTCTTTGTGTACAATGGAAAATAGTAAATGACCATTCATTTATTTTGTTTAGCAATTATTCTAATAAAAGCATCAGAGCGACACAGAGATGTGCGGCGTGAGTTGTACAACGGAGTCTCTACCCAGCTTCACGGCACGACTGTATGTGCCAATGAGTTGTACAACGGAGTCTCTACCCAGCTTCACGGCACGACTGTATGTGCCAATGAGTTGTACAACGGAGTCTCTACCCAGCTTCACGGCACGACTGTATGTGCCAATGAGTTGTACAACGGAGTCTCTACCCAGCTTCACGGCACGACTGTATGTGCCGATGAGTTGTCTGCTGCAGTACGCAGGTGTACTTTTAAACTAGTTCTACGTTACATAGAGTCCCTGCTATAGATAGATATGTATATAACTGCATGCAACAACAACAGTATTCTAGACAGTTTCTCTGGTTAATCAAAAGTCTTGAACAAAAAGATTTTTAAATTCCCAACCGATGTACTTGTTGGCATGATTTATGTCATGATGTAAGGAAACAGAAAGTCAACGTCCCATTGTTCTGCCATACATCCCAAACGCACACTGCAGGATAATACGTCATCCGAAATAATATACAAGTAGGTATTTGACGGTTTCAGATTGAAATCGCTCCCAAAAAATAAACAGTGTGATTAGCGTTGATCATTGCTTGGTCAGATTTCAAAAGTCGTATTTAAAAAAAAATCAGCTCTTCCTACTCCCCAAGCTACTTTGATCTGTGCATTGCAGAGTCAAGACTTCAACATCATCTTCCTTCCTCAATTTGAACTTTGTACAACAGCATTTGTAGTTTAGCTGTCAAATATTTCCTTGTCCGTCTCTCTCTGCATACGAAGAGGTATAAGGGACGAGTTCTCAACATAATCTTCCCTCCTCAATTTGACAGAATATTGGACTGTTAAACTGTCAGTTTATTTATATATTTTATATATATATATATATATCTTTTTTTGAAGATATATGTATCTTCAAAAAGTAGTCAGAATGGACATTTTACTTACAGAACACAGAGGGCATAGGCACCCTGTATGGACTCACTGTCCCGGAGGAGGAAGCTCCCATCCTTAGCTGCTTTGGAGAGCAGATCCTCAGCCTTAGATCGGGTGATATTACCATGGTGCCATGGCTGGTACGACGTAGACATCCTGGAGAGTTCAGTTCTCTACTGAAAACACTCAGCTAGAGAATTCAGTTCTCTACTGAAAACACTCAGCTAGAGAGTCCAGTTCTCTACTGAAAACACTCAGCTAGAGAGTCCAGTTCTCTACTGAAAACACTCAGCTAGAGAGTTCAGTTCTCTACTGAAAACACTCAGCTAGAGAGTTCAGTTCTCTACTGAAAACACTCAGCTACAGACAGAGTTCAGTTCTCTACTGAAAAACACTCAGCTAGAGAGTTCAGTTCTCTACTGAAAACACTCAGCTACAGACATGTTTCTCACAGACTTCTCTCTTGCTCTCTCCCTTACTCTCTGTTTCTCTCTTACTCTCTATATCTCTCTCTCTCTTCCTGTTAGCGAGTCGAAAGCTGTAAAAAGGAAGCTGCTACAAACATGGCTGTGAACTTCCTCATTTGAGAAGTTAGAAAGAGAGAGGAGGGCCAGAGAGAGAGCTGAACCACTACCACACACACACACACGCACGCACATGCGCACGCACGCACGCACACGACTGCTGGTCACAGAGCTTTGTCGCACTGTTGTAATAGTTACCCAAGGCTAAGACTATCTTTCCACCACTGTCATGTTGAACTGTCTGATAGGAAACATACATTTTAGTGGCCTGTGTTTTAGCCTGTGAGAGGTTAGAATATACATGTTTCATCTGTTCTGGGATGCATCCCAAATGGCACCCTATGACCTACGGGGTCTAAAGTAGTGCCCTATATAGGGAATAGGGTGCCACAGGGCTCTGGTCTAAAGTAGTGGACTATATAGTCAATAGGGTGCCATAGGGCTTTGATCTAAAGTAGTGCACTATATAGTCAATAGGGTTCCATTTGGAACTCACAACCCCTGGTCTGAAAAGTCATGCGAAGGTTCCATGTGTGTGGGTGTTTGTTATCACATCTGACACATCTGTATCAGCGCTGTTAGCATTAGGCTAATGAAGAGGAAGATATGCTGCTTTGAATAGTTTCAGGAAACCCAATTAAACCATCTGGTTAGGATTCTAGTACAGTGCAGGTTGGCTGGGAAATAGACTCAAGGTCTAAGTTCTAGGCCTAGCCACCAGTTATTACACTTACTTTACAGAGAGAGCCTACTGGTTCCTACTGTGCAGGGCTAGGCAACAGAAGGCTACCACACTAACTTGTATTCTGGTTACCACTGGTCTCTACTGGCTCCTACTGGTCACCACTGGTTCTTACTGGTCACTTCTGGTTCCTACTGGTCACTACTGGTTCCTACTGGTCACCACTGGTCACTACTGGTTCCTACTGGTCACCGCTGGTTCTTACTGGTCACTACTGGTTCCTACTGGTCACTACTGGTTCCTACTGGTCACTACTGGTTCCTACTGGTCACCACTGGTCACTACTGGTTCCTACTGGTCACTACTAGTTCCTACCATTTCCTACTGGTTCATACTGGTCACTACTGGTTACTACTGGTTCCTACTTGTCACTACTGGTTACTACTGGTCACTACTGGTCACTACTGGTTCCTACTGGTCACTACTGGTTACTACTGGTCACTACTGGTCACTACTGGTTACTACATACACATGACCTGAAAAGATATCCCAGTCTGAGTCACATAACCTGAAAAGAGAACCCAGTCTGAGTCACATGATCTACAAAATTAGGTGTTACTGAGCCCTGAAGGTTTCTATCCTGTCTGTGTATGAGTCTCAAATGTCACCCTATTTCCTACCTCATTTCCCCCTACCTCATTTCCACCTACCTCATTTCCCCCTACCTCATTTCCCCCTACCTCATTTCCCCCTACCTCATTTCCACCTACCTCATTTCCCCCTACCTCATTTCCCCCTACCTCATTTCCACCTACCTCATTTCCCCCTACCTCATCCCCATATTGTTTTGTACTTTTCTGCTCTTTTGCACACCAGTATCACTACTTGCACATCACCATCTGCTCATCATCTGCTCATCTATCACTCCAGTGTTCATTTGCTAATTTGTAATTACTTCACATGTGTAACTCTGTGTTGTTGTTTGTGTCGCACTGCTTTGCTTTATCTTGTAAATTGTAAATGAGAACTTGTTCTCAACTGGCCTACCTAAAGGTGAAATAAATAAATAAAATATAATAAATATAACGCACCACTTTTGACCAGGGCCTGAGTTAATTAAGCAATTAACATCCCATCATGCTTAGGGTCATGTATAAAAATGCTGGGCAGGCCATTATATGTAAACCATATGCCGTGGCCGTCTCAGTCACAAGATCTCAACCTTGTTTGAACGGGAGATTCTGGAGCGGCGTCGGAGACAGTGTTTTCCACCAATCACCAAATCACAAAACACAAACTAATGGCATTCCTGGTCCCCAGATAGGAGGTCCAGACCCTGTAGAATCTATGCCAAGGTGCATTGAATCTGTTCTGGCTGCTCACGGTGGCCCAAAGCCCTTATTAACACACTGTATGTGGGTGTTTATTTGGCCAGTTACCTGTATATCTAGAAGAGGACAGCATGAGGGTTGCAGTGGAGACCTAACAACGTTATGTATTAGTGTGATGCAACTCAAGTACAGTTACTTAATAACCACTGAAACAGGCTTCTCTAATCTTGATGCAAATCACTTCGTTATTTAACCACTGAAACAGGCTTTTCTAACCTCAGCCTACACTGTACAATGTATGCACTATATGTGACAGACTATATCACTATAGAGGACATACCGTATGCAACTATAGGAGACATATATCACTATAGGGGACATATATCACTATAGAGGACATACAGTATATAACTATAGGGGACATATATCACTATAGAGACATATATCACTATAGGGGACATATATCACTATAGAGGACATACCGTATATAACTATAGGGGACATATATCACTATAGGGGACATATATCACTATAGAGACATATATCACTATAGGGGACATATATCACTATAGAGACATATATCACTATAGGGGACATATATCACTGTAGAGACAAATATCACTATAGATGACATATATCACTATAGAGGACATATATGACTATAGAGGACATATATCACTATAGGGGACATATATCACTATAGAGACATATATCACTATAGAGGACATACAATATATCACTATAGGAGACATATCACTATAGGATAAATATATAACTATAGGGGACATATATCACTATAGAGACATATCACTATAGAGGACATACCGTATATAACTATAGGAGACATATATCACTATAGGGGACATATATCACTATAGAGACATATAACTATAGGGGACATATATCACTATAGAGACATATATCACTATAGAGGACATACTGATTATCACTATAGGAGACATATATCACTATAGAGACATATATCACTATAGGGGACATATATCGCTATAGGGGACATATATCGCTATAGGGGACATATATCACTATAGGGGACATATATCACTATAGAGACATATATCACTATAGAGGACATACTGTATATCACTATAGGAGACATATATCACTATACAGACATATATCACTATAGGGGACATATATCACTATAGAGGACATATATCACTATAGGGGACATATATCACTATAGAGGACATATATCACTATATAGACATATATCACTATAGAGGACATACAGTATATAACTATAGGAGATATATATCACTATAGAGACATATCACTATAGAGACATATATCACTATAGGAGAAATATATAACTATAGGGGACATACAGTGCCTTGCGAAAGTATTCGGCCCCCTTGAACTTTGCGACCTTTTGCCACATTTCAGGCTTCAAACATAAAGATATAAAACTGTATTTTTTTGTGAAGAATCAACAACAAGTGGTTGGTGGTTTCTTTTATTTATTTTTTATTTATTTTTTCGCAGTTGGTATTAAATAGAATGTTGCGGCACCGCCTGCCTCGGGGGACAACGACCCATGGTCACCTTGGTTACCGAATTGGCTCACAGCAAAAACTTGACATTTTTCAAACACAATGTTCTTGTTGTCTGCTTGTTTTAGTCAAGCAGACAACTTTTCATGACGTGCTAGCAGCCAGGGGAGTGAGTGCTAGCTAGCAGCCAGGTGAGTGAGTGAGTGCTAGCAGCCAGGTGAGTGAGTGAGTGCTAGCAGCCAGGTGAGTGAGTGAGTGCTAGCAGCCAGGTGAGTGAGTGAGTGCTAGCAGCCAGGTGAGTGAGTGAGTGCTAGCAGCCAGGTGAGTGAGTGAGTGCTAGCAGCCAGGTGAGTGAGTGAGTGCTAGCAGCCAGGTGAGTGAGTGAGTGAGTGCTAGCAGCCAGGTGAGTGAGTGAGTGAGTGCTAGCAGCCAGGTGAGTGAGTGAGTGCTAGCAGCCAGGTGAGTGAGTGAGTGAGTGCTAGCAGCCAGGTGAGTGAGTGAGTGCTAGCAGCCAGGTGAGTGAGTGCTAGCAGCCAGGTGAGTGAGTGAGTGCTAGCAGCCAGGTGAGTGAGTGAGTGAGTGCTAGCAGCCAGGTGAGTGAGTGAGTGCTAGCAGCCAGGTGAGTGAGTGAGTGAGTGAGTGAGTGAGTGAGTGAGTGAGTGAGTGAGTGAGTGAGTGAGTGAGTGAGTGAGTGAGTGAGTGCTAGCTAGCTAGCTAGCTACCTACCGTTCCAGAACATTCAAGCAAGACTCAGTAAATGTCATTTACATCATTTGTGATTAAGAAATATCAAACTGTCAGGGTGACAAAGCAAACCCAGGCAAGACATCATGTAAACAAACCCAGACTAGACATCATGAAAACAAACCCAGGCTAGACATCATGTAAACAAACCCAGGCTAGACATCATGTAAACAAACCCAGGCAAGACATCATGTAAACAAACCCAGGCAAGACATCATGTAAACAAACCCAGGCAAGACATCATGTAAACAAACCCAGGCTAGACATCATGCAAACAAACCCAGGCAAGACATCATGTAAACAAACCCAGGCTAGACATCATGTAAACAAACCCAGGCTAGACATCATGTAAACAAACCCAGACAAGACATGTAAACAAACCCAGGCTAGACATCATGTAAACAAACCCAGGCAAGACATCATGTAAACAAACCCAGGCAAGACATTATGTAAACAAACCCAGGCAAGACATCATGTAAACAAACCCAGGCAAGACATCATGTAAACAAACCCAGGCTAGACATCATGTAAACAAACCCAGGCTAGACATCATGTAAACAAACCCAGGCTAGACATCATGTAAACAAACCCAGGCAAGACATCATGTAAACAAACCCAGACTAGACATCATGTAAACAAACCCAGGCAAGACATCATGTAAACAAACCCAGGCAAGACATCATGTAAACAAACCCAGGCAAGACATCATGTAAACAAACCCAGGCAAGACATTATGTAAACAAACCCAGGCAAGACATAATGTAAACAAACCCAGGCTAGACATCATGTAAACAAACCCAGACATCACATAAACAAACCCAGGCAAGACATCATGTAAACAAACCCAGGCTAGACATCATGTAAACAAACCCAGACATCATATAAACAAACCCAGACATCATGTAAACAAACCCAGGCAAGACATCATGTAAACAAACCCAGGCTAGACATCATGTAAACAAACCCAGGCTAGACATCATGTAAACAAACCCAGGCAAGACATCATGTAAACAAACCCAGGCTAGACATCATGTAAACAAACCCAGGCTAGACATCATGTAAACAAACCCAGGCTAGACATCATGTAAACAAACCCAGGCTAGAGATCATGTAAACAAACCCAGGCTAGACATCATGTAAACAAACCCAGGCAAGATATCATGTAAACAAACCCAGGCAAGATATCATGTAAACAACGCTGTTGTTCTAGAATTTTTTAAAATTTGAATCACTTTGAAGTGAATCATCTTTCATCCAAACATTTGAACCCTCCAGGCAAGCTTCAATGCCATACAACTCTCCTTCCGTGGCCTCCAATTGCTCTTAAATACTAAATGCATGCTCTCCAACCGATCACTACCTGCACCTACCCGCCTGTCCAACATCACTACTCTGGAAGGCTCGTGGACAACTACAAATACTTAGGTGTCTGGTTGGACTGTAAACTCTCCTTCCAGACCCATATCAAACATCTCCAATCCAAAGTTAAATCTAGAATTGGCTTCCTATTTCGCAACAAAGCATCCTTCACTCATGCTGCCAAACATACCCTTGTAAAACTGACCATCCTACCAATCCTTGACTTTGGCGATGTCATTTACAAAATAGCCTCCAATACCCTACTCAACAAATTGGATGCAGTCTATCACAGTGCAATCCGTTTTGTCACCAAAGCCCCATATACTACCCACCATTGCGACCTGTACGCTCTCGTTGGCTGGCCCTCGCTTCATACTCGTCGCCAAACCCACTGGCTCCATGTCATCTACAAGACCCTGCTAGGTAAAGTCCCCCCTTATCTCAGCTCGCTGGTCACCATAGCATCTCCCACCTGTAGCACACGCTCCAGCAGGTATATCTCTCTAGTCACCCCCAAAACCAATTCTTTCTTTGGCCGCCTCTCCTTCCAGTTCTCTGCTGCCAATGACTGGAACGAAGTACAAAAATCTCTGAAACTGGAAACACTTATCTCCCTCACTAGCTTTAAGCACCAACTGTCAGAGCATCTTACAGATTACTGCACCTGTACATAGCCAACCTATAATTTAGCCCAAACAACTACCTCTTTCCCAACTGTATTTAATTAATTAATTTATTTTGCTCCTTTGCACCCCATTATTTTTATTTCTACTTTGCACATTCTTCCATTGCAAAACTACCATTCCGGTGTTTTACTTGCTATATTGTATTTACTTTGCCACCATGGCCTTTTTTGCCTTTACCTCCCTTCTCACCTAATTTGCTCACATTGTATATAGACTTGTTTTTTTTACTGTATTATTGACTGTATGTTTGTTTTACTCCATGTGTAACTCTGTGTCGTTGTATCTGTCGAACTGCTTTGCTTTATCTTGGCCAGGTCGCAATTGTAAATGAGAACTTGTTCTCAACTTGCCTACCTGGTTAAATAAAGGTGAAATAAAATATATATATTTTTAGAGATATATTAAACCAGATAATAAATTTAAAAAATCAAGGATTGAAAGTTGGCTCTTTTACACTGGGGGTCAATGGGGAAAATAATAGAGTTTTCCCCAATTTGTTGACATGGTAAAGTCCTTATTGTAACATGAATACTGATTCAGAGTATAATTTACGTAGTTACCTCACTTCTACTACTTTGGGTGTGTTCATTCATAAATTCACTCTGGAGTGCCAGAGTATGTTCAGAGTTGGGCGTTTGTAAATTCAGAGCGTTGTCAGATTGTCTGGTTGTACATTCAGAGCGTTGTCAGATTGTCTGGTTGTACATTCAGAGCGTTGTCAGATTGTCTGGTTGTACATTCAGAGCGTTGTCAGATTGTCTGGTTGTAAGTTCAGAGCGTTGTCAGATTGTCTGGTTGTACGTTCAGAGCGTTGTCAGATTGTCTGGTTGTAAGTTCAGAGCGTTGTCAGATTGTCTGGTTGTAAGTTCAGAGCGTTGTCAGATTGTCTGGTTGTACATTCAGAGCGTTGTCAGATTGTCTGGTTGTAAATTCAGAGCGTTGTCAGATTGTCTGGTTGTAAATTCAGAGCGTTGTCAGATTGTCTGGTTGTAAGTTCAGAGCGTTGTCATATTACCATTTGTAAATTCAGAGCGTTTCGCTCTCAGAGCGTTCAGAGCGCCCAATGACAGTGACCAGTCAGTATGAGGGAGTGTGACAGCGATGACACCAAATGTAACACACCTGCTCCCCATTCACACCTGAGACCTAACGAGTCACATGACACCGGGGAGGGAAATGGCTAATTGGGCCCAATTTGGACATTTTCACTTAGGAGTGTACTCACTTTTGTTACCAGCGGTTTAAACATTAATGGCTGTGTGTTGAGTTATTTTGAGGGGACAGAAAATGTACACTGTTATACAAGCTGTACACTCACTACTTTACATTGTAGCAAAGTGTCAATTCTTCAGTGTTGTCACATGAAAAGACATACTCAAATATCTACAAAAATGTGAGGGGTGTACTCACTTTTGGGATATACTGTATAATACACACAGGTATAATACAATATTATAATAGTAGTACTATAATAATCCAATACTATATCATTGTGTTTACTTGATAGCAACCGACACAAATAGCTAGCTACAACAAAGTGTTAATAAGATAAAAATTCATTAAAAAGATTTTAGAAGCAATACAAATAAATGTTGTCCATTAGGCATCTACAGAGCTGTATAAACCCCCCCCCAGATAATTACTATGCCATGTAGTGTTATATTGATGACATCTACACAGGGAGCTTGTCAATATACATAATAGGCTACATTGTTTTAGCATTATCCTACAATGTAGGCCTATACGCATTTTTGCTATCCTGCGGAACGGATTTGAAGATAAAGCAAGGTTTTAAAAATATGTTTTTTTAGGGAAAGGAGAAATGTGATTTGCTTTAAGTGTCTGAGTGAAATGCGCTACTTTGATTGATGGGTCCTTTGGGGATCCGTGCTATGAGTTTGCTCATTCTCTATATGTCCAATCAGGAAGCTTTCTGAAAACAGGCCTGTCTAGACCTGTGGGCGGCGAAGCGTGTACGATCGAGGGCTGAAGACAGGTGCCAGTTCTGCTTTTCCTCTCTTGTTAAAATTAAAAGAATGAAACGAGATCCGTTCGAGATTCATCCTAGAAGATTATCCTGATTATTTTCTTCAGTGTATGATTATGATTATACTTCTTTGAAGTTCTCTCTCTCTCCACTTTCATCATTATAATTATGTTGAACAACATAGCCTAATGCCACTGAGAATGACTACAGCAGACTATACTTTGTGAGTAGCTGACCATTGACTCAATAGATTTAAAAAATATATATACTGTATATTTCAGGAGGGGGGGGTAACAGAGAAACTGTGCAACTACAGTGATGCTGGGGGTAATAATCACAATATCGTAGTAATATAGTGGTTATGTCACTAATATCTACCAGTAACAGTAGGCTATAACCACTTGATCAATGGATTACGCTTCATCTAATCTGCGTCTGGGAAACGGGCCCTTCAAGCCTACATGTTGTTGTTGCTGGTCGTTTGTTTCATGATCTGACAGTAGATCTTGTCTCTCAGGCCCTCGTCCTTGGTGGCTGGGTCAAAGATCTGGTCTGTCAACTCTAGAGGACTCTGTATCTGCCTGGTGGGGTAGTCTCCCATGTACTTCAGGATAGGTACACACAGGTCGTGGAAAGGAAGGAACACATACCTGAAAACAGTATTAAAACCACCCAGGATAGGTACATGATGGGCAAGAAAAGGAACTGAAACATCTCTGAAAACAGTCTGTCAAATACTGTGCATGCCAATCAGGCCCACCATCCAAGCATGAGAGAAGGGGTGATTCTGTGATCCAACCACGAGAGAAGAGGTGATTCTGTGATCCAACCACGAGAGAAGAGGTGATTCTGTGATCCAACCACGAGAGAAGAGGTGATTCTGTGATCCAACCACGAAAGAAGAGGTGATTCTGGGATCCAACCACGAGAGAAGGGGTGGGGTCTGTGATCCAACCACGAGAGAAGGGGTGGGGTCTGTGATCCAACCACGAGGGAAGGGGTGGGGTCTGTGATCCAACCACGAGAGAAGGGGTGGGGTCTGTGATCCAACCACGAGAGAAGGGGTGGGGTCTGTGATCCAACCACGAGAGAAGAGGTGATTCTGTGATCCAACCACGAGAGAAGAGATGAGTCTGTGATCCAACCACGAGAGAAGAGATGAGTCTGTGATCCAACCACGAGAGAAGGGGTGGGGTCTGTGATCCAACCACGAGAGAAGGGGTGGGGTCTGTGATCCAACCACGAGAGAAGGGGTGGGGTCTGTGATCCAACCACGAGAGAAGGGGTGGGGTCTGTGATCCAACCACGAGAGAAGAGGTGATTCTGTGATCCAACCACGAGAGAAGAGATGAGTCTGTGATCCAACCACGAGAGAAGAGATGAGTCTGTGATCCAACCACGAGAGAAGGGGTGGGGTCTGTGATCCAACCACGAGAGAAGGGGTGGGGTCTGTGATCCAACCACGAGAGAAGGGGTGGGGTCTGTGATCCTGGGCTCTTCAACCTTTAAGGATATGGAACCAACCGTGATGTAACGTTGGTATGAAGGATCGGGAGACAGGCGCAGGAATGCGTAATAGTTTTTTTTATTAAGTCCATATTACAGCGTGCCGTGTAAAGACACAGGGTTGAAACCCAAAACAAAAGAGCGAGGAGTACCTAGAATAAATAACACACGCATACAATGATTAACACACGGGACGAGACCCATAATCATCTGCGCAATCCACAATGGCACGAAAGCCCAAAACACACAGCACAGGTAGTCACATGCACCAACGGACATTGGAACAATAATCAAACAAGACCATGGAAACCAAAGGGCACATAAATACAAATAGTAATCAGTGGGAATTGGGGACAGGTGAACAGGGGACAGGGGACAGGTGAACAGGGGACAGGTGACTAGGGGACAGGTGAATGGGGACAGGTGAATGGGGACAGGTGAATGGGGACAGGTGAACAGGGGACAGGTGAACAGCGGACAGGCGAATGGGGACAGGTGAACAGGGGACAGGTGAACAGGGGACAGGTGACTAGGGGACAGGTGAATGGGGACAGGTGAACAGGGGACAGGTGAACAGGGGACAGGTGAACAGCGGACAGGCGAATGGGGACAGGTGAACAGGGGACAGGTGAACAGGGGACAGGTGACTAGGGGACAGGTGAATGGGGACAGGTGAATGGGGACAGGTGAACAGGGGACAGGTGAACAGCGGACAGGCGAATGGGGACAGGTGAACAGGGGACAGGTGACTAGGGGACAGGTGAATGGGGACAGGTGAACAGCGGACAGGCGAATGGGGACAGGTGAACAGGGGACAGGTGAACAGGGGACAGGTGACTAGGGGACAGGTGAATGGGGACAGGTGAATGGGGACAGGTGAACAGGGGACAGGTGAACAGCGGACAGGCGAATGGGGACAGGTGAACAGGGACAGGTGAACAGGTGAACAGGGGACAGGTGACTAGGGGACAGCTGAACAGGGACAGGTGAACAGGGGGCAGGTGAACAGGGGACAGCTGAACAGGGGACAGGTGAACAGGGGGCAGGTGAACAGGGGAGAGGTGAACAGGGGAAAGATGAACAGGGGACAGGTGAACAGGGGACAGGTTAACAGGGGACAGGTGAACAGGGGACAGGTGAACAGGGAGAGGTGAACAGGGACAGGTGAACAGGGACAGGGACAGGGGACAGGCGAACAGGGACAGGTGAACAGGGGGGGACAGGTGAACAGGGGAGAGGTGAACAGGGGACAGGTGAACAGGGGACAGGTGAACAGGGGACAGGTGAACAGGGGACAGGTGACAGGTGAACAGGGGACAGGTGAACAGGGGAGAGGTGAACAGGGGACAGGTGAACAGGGGACAGGTGAACAGGGGACAGGTGAACAGGGGGCAGGTGAACAGGGGACAGGTGAACAGGGGACAGGTGAACAGGGGAGAGGTGAATAGGGGACAGGGGACAGGTGAACAGGGGACAGGTGAACAGGGGACAGGTGAACAGGGGACAGGTGAACAGGGGACAGGTGGACAGGGGACAGGTGAACAGGGGACAGGTGAACAGGGGACAGGTGACTAGGGGACAGGTGAACAGGGGACAGGTGAACAGGGGACAGGTGAACAGGGGACAGGTGAACAGGGGACAGGTGAGCAGGGGACAGGTGAATAGGGGAGAGGTGAACAGGGGACAGGTTAACAGGGGACAGGTTAACAGGGAGAGGTGAACAGGGGACAGCTGAACAGGGACAGGTGAACAGGGGGCAGGTGAACAGGGACAGGTGAACAGGGGACAGGTGAACAGGGGACAGGTGAACAGGGGACAGGTGAACAGGGGACAGGGGACAGGTGAACAGGGGACAGGTGACTAGGGGACAGGTGAACAGGGACAGGTGAACAGGGGACAGGGGACAGGTGAACAGGGGACAGGTGAGCAGGGGACAGGTGAATAGGGGAGAGGTGAACAGGGGACAGGTTAACAGGGACAGGTGAACAGGGGAGAGGTGAACAGGGGACAGCTGAACAGGGACAGGTGAACAGGGGGCAGGTGAACAGGGGACAGGTGAACAGGGGACAGGTGAACAGGGGACAGGTGAACAGGGGACAGGGACAGGTGAACAGGGGACAGGTGACTAGGGGACAGGTGAACAGGGGACAGGTGAACAGGGGACAGGTGAACAGGGGACAGGGGACAGGTGAACAGGGGACAGGTGAGCAGGGGACAGGTGAATAGGGGAGAGGTGAACAGGGGACAGGTTAACAGGGGACAGGTTAACAGGGGACAGGTGAACAGGGGAGAGGTGAACAGGGGACAGGTGAACAGGGGACAGGTGAACAGGGGACAGGTGAACAGGGACAGGTTAACAGGGGACAGGTTAACAGGGGACAGGTGAACAGGGGAGAGGTGAACAGGGGACAGGTGAACAGGGGACAGGTGAACAGGGGACAGGTGAACAGGGGCAGGTGAACAGGGGACAGGTGAACAGGGGAGAGGGGACAGCTGAACAGGGGACAGGTGAACAGGGGGCAGGTGAACAGGGGGCAGGTGAACAGGGGACAGGTGAACAGGGGACAGGCGAACAGGGGACAGGTGAACAGGGGACAGGTGAATAGAGGACAGGTGAACAGGGGAGAGGTGAACAGGGGAGAGGGGACAGCTGAACAGGGGACAGGTGAACAGGGGGCAGGTGAACAGGGGACAGGTGAACAGGGGACAGGTGAACAGGGGACAGGTGAACAGGGGGCAGGTGAACAGGGGGCAGGTGAACAGGGGACAGCTGAACAGGGGACAGGTGAACAGGGGACAGCTGAACAGGGGACAGGTGAACAGGGGGCAGGTGAACAGGGGGCAGGTGAACAGGGGACAGGTGAACAGGGGACACGTGAACAGGGGACAGGTGAACAGGGGACAGGTGAACAGGGGACAGGTGAACAGGGGACAGGGGACAGGTGAACAGGGGACAGGTGAACAGGGGACAGGTGAACAGGGGAGAGGTAAACAGCGGACAGGGGACAGGTGAACAGGGGACAGCTGCACAGGGGACAGGTGAACAGGGGACAGGTGAACAGGGGACAGGTGAACAGGGGACAGGTGTGCGTGAGGAATGTTCCGGAGGGATCCGTGACACGTGATAACAAAAGGTGATGTATCCTCTTATCCAGACAAAATGGTTTGCACTTATTCCATATCTTTGCACTTATTCCATATCTTTGCACTTATTCCATATCTTTGCACTTATTCCATATCTTTGCACTTATTCCATATCTTTGCACTTATTCCATATCTTTGCACTTATTCCATATCTTTGCACTTATTCCATATCTTTGCACTTATTCCATATTTTTGCACTTATTCCATATTTTTGCACTTATTCCATATCTTTGCACTTATTCCATATTTTTGCACTTATTCCATATCTTTGCACTTATTCCATATCTTTTTAATCTTCCGTCGGCTCTACTGTTCATGACACCTTGGTTTGGATAGAAATGTAGGTAGCGATAACACAGTATAAGGATATCAGTAAAGGCCAGGGTAAGTCGCTCTGAATAAGAATGCTAAAGGGCTGCAAATGTAATGTTCATGTGATTCCAAAGATGCTCTTGAAGATAATATTGAAGTCATCTGTCAGTGAGAAGGTAGTACATCAATTATTAAAGGATATCAGTGAAGCCCAGGCAGGCCCTTGTGGCTGAGTTCAGAGTTCCCCGTCAGCCTCTTAAGAAGGGGCTCCCTGATTGGCTCCCTGGAGTTGACCCACAGCCTCTCAGGGGCCACGTTCTTAGAGATCACCTGACGATTCACATCCTTGATGGGCTGCCTGGAGGGACAGACAGAATCACATAACTTTTAGGAACTGTTATAATTGCAATGTTTTCCAATATACATTACATGTGTTAGTTCTAGTCCATTTACAGTAGATCTATATGGACATATCTACATTCTATACCATATAAGGACAAATCTACATAATATACCATATATATCTATGGTAGTAGAACTGTTACCTGAAGCATTGGTAGGAGAACATTTTGAGGGACAGATGTATGGAACCTGTTACCTGAAGTACTCATAGGACAACTCTTTAATCTGATCCTTTGAGGAACATAAGGATAGATCTTCTTATCTGAAGTACTCGTAGGATAACTCTTGGAGGGACACGGGGGCCATACTCTCCACATTGCCTGTCTCCTTCTGATTGGCTGCCATGATGCTCTTCGTCTGGTCAGGTGACAGATTCAGTAGACTCTGTAAAAAACAGTTGAGTCATTTCGTTAGAGCCACTTACAGTCAACGGATTCAAATGTATTCAACCAAAGAAGGTTGAACAACCACAGATAACAATCATTGTCAGTTAAACCTTGACACTAGCCACCAATCAGAGCGAGTGAGGAACAGGATTGATGTGTAAGAGTTGCAACATCCCTGAGTTCCTAGAAACCATTATCCACTTCAGAAACATACGGACTATGTGTTCATACCATGACTTCATTGGTGGGTTTAGTGAGAGTGGGCAGGACTATGTGTTCATACCATGACTTCATTGGTGGGTTTAGTGAGAGTGGGCAGGACTATGTGTTCATACCATGACTTCATTGGTGGGTTTAGTGAGAGTGGGCAGGACTATGTGTTCATACCATGACTTCATTGGTGGGTTTAGTGAGAGTGGGCAGGACTATGTGTTCATACCATGACTTCATTGGTGGGTTTAGTGAGAGTGGGCAGGACTATGTGTTCATTGGTGGGTTTAGTTGGGCAGGACTATACCATGACTTCATTGGTGGGTTTAGTGAGATGGGCAGGACTATGTGTTCATACCATGACTTCATTGGTGGGTTTAGTGAGAGTGGGCAGGACTATGTGTTCATACCATGACTTCATTGGTGGGTTTAGTGAGAGTGGGCAGGACTATGTGTTCATACCATGACTTCATTGGTGGGTTTAGTGAGAGTGGGCAGGACTATGTGTTCATACCATGACTTCATTGGTGGGTTTAGTGAGAGTGGGCAGGACTATGTGTTCATACCATGACTTCATTGGTGGGTTTAGTGAGAGTGGGCAGGACCAGGATAGCGTCGGTGCGTACCGCCCCTGTCTTACTGGTGCGTTCGTTCTTGCCCTTGATCCAGCCGACAGTCAGCTCATCGTCTTTAATGAGGACTATCAGCTCTCCTTTCTTAAAGCTCAGAAACATAGGGTTATAGAGAGAGAGAGAGAGAGAGAGATGGGGGCGAGAGAGAGGGAGAGATGGAGAGAGATGGGGCGAGAGAGGGAGAGAGATGGGGGCGAGAGAGAGAGAGATGGGGAAAGAGAGAGGGAGAGAGAGAGGGAGAGATGGGGGAGAGAGAGAGGGAGAGATGGAGATAGCGGGAGAGAGATGGGGCGAGAGAGGGAGAGATGGAGAGAGATGGGGGCGAGATAGAGAGGAAGAGATGGAGAGAGATGGGGGCGAGAGATGGAGAGATATGGGGGCGAGAGAGATGGGGTATGAGAGGGAGAGATGGAGAGATGGGGTATGAGAGGGAGAGAGGGAGAGAGATGGGGCGAGGGAGAGATGGAGAGATGGAGAGAGATGGGGGCGAGAGAGAGAGAGAGAGATGGGGGAGAGAGAGAGGGAGAGATGGGGGAGAGAGAGAGGGAGAGATGGAGATAGCGGGAGAGAGATGGGGAGAGAGAGGGAGAGATGGAGCGGGAGAGATGGGGGGAGAGAGAGGGAGAGATGGAGAGAGATGGGGAGAGAGAGAGGGAGAGATGGAGAGAGGGGAGAGAGATGGGGAGAGATGGAGAGATGGAGAGAGATGGGGTAGATAGAGAGGAAGAGATGGAGAGAGATGGGGGCGAGAGATGGAGAGATGGGGGGAAGAGAGGGAGAGATGGAGAGATGGGGTATGAGAGGGAGAGATGGAGAGATGGGGTATGAGAGGGAGAGATGGAGAGAGATGGGGGCGAGAGAGGGAGAGAGATGGGGCGAGGGAGAGATGGAGAGAGAGAGATGGGGGCGAGAGAGAGAGAGAGAGATGGGGAGAGAGAGAGGGAGAGATGGGGGAGAGAGAGAGGGAGAGATGGAGAGAGATGGGGGAGAGAGAGAGGGAGAGATGGAGATAGCGGGAGAGAGATGGGGTATGAGTGGGAGAGATGGAGAGAGATGGGGGCGAGAGAGAGAGGGAGAGATGGAGAGAGATGGGGAGAGAGAGAGGGAGAGATGGTGAGAGCGGGAGAGAGATGGGGTATGAGAGGGAGAGATGGAGAGAGATGGGGGCGAGATAGAGAGGGAGAGATGGAGAGAGATGGGGGAGAGAGAGGGAGAGATGGAGAGAGCGGGAGAGAGATGGGGCGAGGGAGAGATGAGAGAGAGAGGGAGAGATGGAGAGAGATGGGGAGAGAGAGAGGGAGAGATGGAGAGAGATGGGGGGAGAGAGAGAGGGAGAGATGGAGAGAGATGGGGGAGAGAGAGAGGGAGAGGTGGAGAGAGATGGGGTATGAGAGGGAAAGAGAGGTAGAGAGAGGGGGATGAGAGGGAGAGATGGAGAGAGATGGGGGCGAGATAGAGAGGGAGAGATGGAGAGAGATGGGGGAGAGAGAGAGGGAGAGATGGAGAGAGCGGGAGAGAGATGGGGCGAGGGAGAGATGGAGAGAGATGAGGGAGAGAGAGAGGGAGAGATGGAGAGAGATGGGGGAGAGAGAGAGGGAGAGATGGAGAGAGATGGGGGGAGAGAGAGGGAGAGATGGAGAGAGCGGGAGAGAGATGGGGTATGAGAGGGAAAGAGAGGTAGAGAGAGAGGGGGATGAGAGGGGGGTGAGAGGGGGGGTGAGAGAAAGAGAGACAGAAAGGGGGAGAGGGAATAAGAGATAGCGATAGTAATGAATACAGGTGAAATACTACTCGTTTCAGTATACATAAAAACACACACAGTGGCAAGAAACAGTATGTGAACCCTTTGGAAATACCTGGATTTCTGCTGAAATTGGTCATCAAATTACATCTGATCTTCATCTAAGTCACAACAATAGACAAACACAGAATACATCATTTAAACATTCACAGTGTAGGTTGGAAAACGTATCTAAACCCATAGGCTAATGACTTCTCCAAAAGCTAATTGGAGTCAGGAGTCAGCTATCCTGGAGTAGGGCCCTGCCCTATAAAAAAACACTCACAAAATGTGAGTTTGCTGTTCACCAGAAGCATTGTTTGATGTGAACCCTGCCTTGAACAAAAGAGATCTCAGAAGACCTAAGATTAAGAATTGTTGACTTGCATAAAGCTGGAAAGGATTACAAAAGTATCTCTTGAAAGCCTTGATGTTCATCCGTTGACGGTAAGATAAATTGTCTAAAAATGGAGAAAGTTCAGCACGTTTTTCCAACCAGGCATTTGTCTATGGAATAGCCTCCCCTTGGAGATCAAGCAAATTTAAAAAGTTAAAATAGCTTTAAAAAGCAGGCAAAAGTTTTCCTTTGGACAAGGTTGTCTAAGTAAGAGAAACAACTCCACTGCCGCCTAGTGTTGGTCAGGTGTATTGATTTGAAGGATCGGTATGAAGTGCAATTAATAGATTGTTTTAATGTAAAATGAATACGGTTGATTTTTAAGGTTAGGGAGACGTGCAGTGACTAGTGACATTTTTTTAGGACGTCAATATAAATTAATATATTTTTACGGTTGTTTGTAATTTTGTCTCGTCTTTTAATCCATGTGTTATTGTTTTAACCATCCATGTGTTATTGTTTTAACCATCCATGTGTTATTGTTTTAACCATCCATGTGTTATTGTTTTAACCATCCATGTGTTATTGTTTTAACCATCCATGTGTTATTGTTTTAACCATCAATGTGTTATTGTTTTAACCATCCATGTGTTATTGTTTTAACCATCCATGTGTTATTGTTTTAACCATCCATGTGTTATTGTTTTAACCATCCATGTGTTATTGTTTTAACCATCCATGTGTTATTGTTTTAACCATCCATGTGTTATTGTTTTAACCATTAATGTGTTATTGTTTTAACCATCCATGTGTTATTGTTTTAACCATCAATGTGTTATTGTTTTAATAGCCATCCATGTGTTATTGTTTTAATAGCCATCCATGTGTTATTGTTTTAACCATCCATGTGTTATTGTTTTAACCATCCATGTGTTATTGTTTTAACCATCCATGTGTTATTGTTTTAACCATCAATGTGTTATTGTTTTAACCATCCATGTGTTATTGTTTTAACCATCCATGTGTTATTGTTTTAACCATCCATGTGTTATTGTTTTAATAGCCACGTTGGAAATATGTGTTTTAATAAATACTTTCAAGTGATTTCCTCTGGGTCCACATTGTGTATTTTGTGGTATATGTCTGTTGCCGTAAATTTAAATTCAACAGGACAACGACTCAAAACAGCAAATCAACAACGGAATGGCTTAAACAGAAGATACGGCCTGACCTCAACCTGATACATGACCTCAACCTGATACATGACCTCAACCTGTTACATGACCTCAACCTGATGCATGACCTCAACCTGATACATGACCTCAACCTGATGCATGTTTTGCATGACCTCAACCCATGACCTCAACCTGATACATGACCTCAACCTGATGCATGACCTCAACCTGATACATGACCTCAACCTGATGCATGACCTCAACATGATACATGACTTCAACCTGATGCATGACCTCAACCTGATACATGACCTCAACCTGATGCATGACCTCAACCTGATACATGACCTCAACCTGATACATGACCTCAACCTGATGCATGACTTCAACCTGATGCATGACCTCAACCTCATGCATGACCTCAACCTGATACATGACCTCAACCTGATGCATGACCTCAACCTGATGCATGACCTCAACCTGATGCATGACCTCAACCTGATACATGACCTCAACCTGATGCCTGACCTCAACCATACATGATCAACCTGATGCATGACCTCAACCTGATACATGACCTCAACCTGACATGGCCTCAACCTGATGCATGACCTCAACCTGATGCATGACCTCAACCCATGATCAACCTGATGCATGACCTCAACCTGATACATGACCTCAACCTCAACCAGATGCGGTGACATGACCTCAACCTGATGACATGACCTCAACCTGATGCATGACCTCAACCTGATGCGGTGACATGACCTCAACCTGATGACATGACCTCAACCTGATGACATGACCTCAACCTGATGCATGACCTCAACCTGATACACGACCTCATGACCTCAACCAACCTGATGCATGACCTCAACCTGATGCATGACCTCAACCTGATGCCTGACCTCAACCTGATACATGACCTCAACCTGATGCATGACCTCAACCTGATACATGACCTCAACCTGACATGGCCTCAACCTGATGCATGACCTCAACCTGATGCATGACCTCAACCTGATGCATGACCTCAACCTGATGCATGACCTCAACCTGATACATGACCTCAACCAGATGACATGACCTCAACCTGATGCATGACATGACCTCAACCTGATGACATGACCTCAACCTGATGACATGACCTCAACCTGATGACATGACCTCAACCTGATGACCTCAACCTGACCTCAACCTGATGACCTCAACCTGATGCATGACCTCAACCTGATGCATGACCTCAACCTGATGCATGACCTCAACCTGATACATGACCTCAACCTGATGCATGACCTCAACATGATGCATGACCTCAACCTGATGCATGACCTCAACCCATGATACATGACCTCAACCTGATGCATGACCTCAACCTGATGCATGACCTCAACCTGATGCATGACCTCAACCTGATGCATGACCTCAACCTGATGCATGACCTCAACCTGATACATGACCTCAACCTGATACATGACCTCAACCTGATGCATGACCTCAACCTGATACATGACCTCAACCTGATGACTCAACCTGACCTCAACCTGATACATGACCTCAACCTGATGCATGACTTCAACCTGACATGACCTCAACCTGATGCGGTGACATGACCTCAACCCATGACCTCAACCTGATACATGACCTCAACCTGATGCATGACCTCAACCTGATGCGGTGCATGACATGACCTCAACCTGATGCATGGCCTCAACCTGACATGACCTCAACCTGATGCATGACCTCAACCTGATACATGACCTCAACCTGATACATGACCTCAACCTGATGCATGACCTCAACCTGATGCATGACCTCAACCTGATGCATGACCTCAACCTGATGCCTGACCTCAACCTGATACATGACCTCAACCTGATGCATGACCTCAACCTGATACATGACCTCAACCTGATACATGACCTCAACCTGATGCATGACCTCAACCTGATGCATGACCTCAACCTGATACATGACCTCAACCTGATACATGACCTCAACCAGATGCGGTGACATGACCTCAACCTGATGCGGTGACATGACCTCAACCTGATGCGGTGACATGACCTGACCTCAACCTGATGCGGTGACATGACCTCAACCTGATGCGGTGACATGACCTCAACCTGATGCGGTGACATGACCTCAACCTGATGCATGACCTCAACCTGATACACGACCTCAACCTGATACACGACCTCAACCTGATGCATGACCTCAACCTGATGCATGACCTCAACCTGATGCATGACCTCAACCTGATACATGACCTCAACCTGATACATGACCTCAACCTGATACATGACCTCAACCTGATGCGGTGACATGACCTCAACCTGATGCGGTGACATGACCTCAACCTGATGCGGTGACATGACCTCAACCTGATGCGGTGACATGACCTCAACCTGATGCGGTGACATGACCTCAACCTGATGCGGTGACATGACCTCAACCTGATACATGACCTCAACCTGATGCAGTGACATGACCTCAACCTGATACGGTGACATGACCCTAACCTGATACATGACCTCAACCTGATGTGGTGACATGACCTCAACCTGATGCATGACCTCAACCTGATGCATGACCTCAACCTGATACATGACCTCAACCTGATGCCTGACCTCAACCTGATACATGACCTCAACCTGATGCATGACCTCAACCTGATACATGACCTCAACCTGATGCATGACCTCAACCTGATGCATGACCTCAACCTGATGCATGACCTCAACCTGATACATGACCTCAACCTGATACATGACCTCAACCTGATACATGACCTCAACCTGATGCATGACCTCAACCTGATGCATGACCTCAACCTGATGCCTGACCTCAACCTGATACATGACCTCAACCTGATGCATGACCTCAACCTGATACATGACCTCAACCTGATGCATGACCTCAACCTGATGCATGACCTCAACCTGATGCATGACCTCAACCTGATACATGACCTCAACCTGATACATGACCTCAACCTGATGTGGTGACATGACCTCAACCTGATACATTTAACATTTAAGTCATTTAGCAGACGCTCTTATCCAGAGCGACTTACAAATTGGTGCATTCACCTTATGACATCCAGTGGAACAGTAGTGCATCTAAATCTTTTAAGGGGGGGGGTGAGAGGGATTACTTTATCCTATCCTAGGTATTCCTTAAAGAGGTGGGGTTTCAGGTGTCTCTGGAAGGTGGTGATTGACTCCGCTGTCCTGGCGTCGTGAGGGAGTTTGTTCCACCATTGGGGGGCCAGAGCAGCGAACAGTTTTGACTGGGCTGAGCGGGAACTGTACTTCCTCAGTGGTAGGGAGGCGAGCAGGCCAGAGGTGGATGAACGCAGTGCCCTTGTTTGGGTGTAGGGCCTGATCAGAGCCTGGAGGTACTGAGGTGCCGTTCCCCTCACAGCTCCGTAGGCAAGCACCATGGTCTTGTAGCGGATGCGAGCTTCAACTGGAAGCCAGTGGAGAGAGCGGAGGAGCGGGGTGACGTGAGAGAACTTGGGAAGGTTGAACACCAGACGGGCTGCGGCGTTCTGGATGAGTTGTAGGGGTTTAATGGCACAGGCAGGGAGCCCAGCCAACAGCGAGTTGCAGTAATCCAGACGGGAGATGACAAGTGCCTGGATTAGGACCTGCGCCGCTTCCTGTGTGAGGCAGGGTCGTACTCTGCGGATGTTGTAGAGCATGAACCTACAGGAACGGGCCACCGCCTTGATGTTAGATGACCTCAACCTGATGCATGACCTCAACCTGATGCATGACCTCAACCTGATGCATGACCTCAACCTGATGCATGACCTCAACCTGATGCCTGACCTCAACCTGATACATGACCTCAACCTGATGCATGACCTCAACCTGATACATGGCCTCAACCTGATACATGGCCTCAACCTGATGCATGACCTCAACCTGATGCATGACCTCAACCTGATACATGACCTCAACCAGATGCGGTGACATGACCTCAACCTGATGCGGTGACATGACCTCAACCTGATACATGACCTCAACCTGATGCGGTGACATGACCTCAACCTGATGCGGTGACATGACCTCAACCTGATGCGGTGACATGACCTCAACCTGATGCGGTGACATGACCTCAACCTGATGCATGACCTCAACCTGATGCATGACCTCAACCTGATACACAACCTCAACCTGATACACGACCTCAACCTGATGCATGACCTCAACCTGATACATGACCTCAACCTGATGCATGACCTCAACCTGATGCATGACCTCAACCTGATACATGACCTCAACCTGATGCATGACCTCAACCTGATACATGACCTCAACCTGATGCATGACCTCAACCTGATACATGACCTCAACCTGATACATGACCTCAACCTGATGCGGTGACATGACCTCAACCTGATGCGGTGACATGACCTCAACCTGATGCGGTGACATGACCTCAACCTGATGCGGTGACATGACCTCAACCTGATGCGGTGACATGACCTCAACCTGATACATGACCTCAACCTGATGCATGACCTCAACCTGATACATGACCTCAACCTGATGCCTGACCTCAACCTGATACATGACCTCAACCTGATGCATGACCTCAACCTGATACATGACCTCAACCTGATGCCTGACCTCAACCTGATACATGACCTCAACCTGATGCCTGACCTCAACCTGATACATGACCTCAACCTGATGCCTGACCTCAACCTGATACATGACCTCAACCTGATGCATGACCTCAACCTGATACATGACCTCAACCTGATACATGGCCTCAACCTGATGCATGACCTCAACCTGATGCATGACCTCAACCTGATGCATGACCTCAACCTGATACATGACCTCAACCTGATACATGACCTCAACCTGATGCGGTGACATGACCTCAACCTGATGCGGTGACATGACCTCAACCTGATACATTACCTCAACCTGATGCGGTGACATGACCTCAACCTGATGCGGTGACATGACCTCAACCTGATGCGGTGACATGACCTCAACCTGATGCGGTGACATGACCTCAACCTGATGCGGTGACATGACCTCAACCTGATGCGGTGACATGACCTCGAGAGCGGTTCACACCAGACATCTCAAGAATATTGATGAACTGAAAGAGTTTTGTTGAGGAACGGTCTAAAATTCCTCCTGACTCGTTGTGCCGATCTGATCCACAACTACAGAACACGTTTGGTTGAGGTTATTGCTGCCAAAGGAGGGTCAACCAGTTATTAAATCCAAGGGTTCACTTACTTTTCCCACCCTGCACTGTGAATGTTTACACATGAAAACGTATAATTGTTTGTGTGTTATTAGTTTAAGCAGACAGTGTTTTGTCTATTATTGTGGCTTAGATGAAGATCAGGTAAAAATTTCTATGACCAATTTATGCAGACATCCAGGTGATTCCAAAGGGTTCACATACTACTTCATGTGTACGTCAGAAGTTTGGACACACCTACTCATTCATCAAGGCAAAGGGTGGCTACTTTGAAGACCAGCGCGACAACAAAGATGGGCAACTGTTACATAAGAGAGGGTGGACTGTGGGCATAGAGCCATGAAGCTCTCTGGCTGCAGGTAGGTAGAGTGGCCCTTAGAGTCCGCTTATAATAACTATCATATTCATGGATTGTAGAGGTCGACCGATTAATTAGGGCCAATTTCAAGTTTTCATAACAATCGGTTATACGGCATTCTTTGGACGCCGATCAAATATATTTAGATTGTTTAACACTTTCTGCGTTAGTACTAGTATGTGGTATTTCATATTTCATTCATGACGTCTTCACTGTTATTCTACAATTTTAGAAAAGAGTAAAAAAAAAAAAAAAAAACCCTTGAATGAGTAGGTGTGTCCCAAACTTTTGACTGGTACTGGATATAAAACATGATTTTAAAGTTTGCAAAAGAAAAAGTAACGTCTCTTAAATAATTTGTTGGTGTTTGTGTCTGACTAACTTTGGTTGACTTCCTGCAGGGCCACAGCATACTGAGAGCGTTCCCTCAGTCCTCCCAGGAACAGATGCACCAGCTCTGTTATGTTCCCAGTCATCACCGCATTTCAGAGAGAAGTCTCCCTTCAGAGTCAGGAGACTCACAGACTGGCCAAACTTCTTGCCCTCCCCTGAGGGAAGGAGAGGAAATCAATACCACACAGATCATGGATGGTCCGATCCTTGAATTCATAGCTCTTTCTAGGAATTTGCGAGTGGTTAAATTTCTCCAGCCGCACAACTGTTTAACAAAAGAGTGGTGGGATGCCGCAGCGTTGTTGCCATTTTCAGTCCCACTAAACTCCATGCTCCCAACCAACTGTGCCTGAAACTATGACTGTTGACTTATCTTTCTGTACCTCATGGTGTTGACTCCTAGTGACCTCTGGGTAGGAGAGCTGCAGCAGTCTCCTCTCCTCATCCAGGAAGCTGATGCCTATCCAGTTGATCGCCGCAATTAACTTGTTTTTAGGCAGCGCAGGACCTGGGAATATGCATCACGGGGAAACCGCAGAATAAACAGAATGGTTGATTCCCAAATGGCACTCTGTTCCCTATATAGTGCACTACTTTAGACCAGAGCCCTATTCCCTCCGTAGTGCACTACTTTATACCAGAGCCCTATTCCCTATGTAGTGCACTACTTTAGACCAGAGCCCCTATTCCCTAGATAGTGCACTACTTTAGACCAGAGCCCTATTCCCTATATAGTGCACTACATTAGACCAGAGCCCTATTCCCTATATAGTGCACTACTTTAGACCAGAGCCCCTATTCCCTACATAGTGCACTACTTTAGACCAGAGCCCTATTCCCTCCGTAGTGCACTACTTTATACCAGAGCCCCTATTCCCTCCATAGTGCACTACTTTAGACCAGAGCCCCTATTCCCTCCATAGTGCACTACTTTAGACCAGAGCCCCTATTCCCTACATAGTGCACTACTTTAGACCAGAGCCCTATTCCCTCCGTAGTGCACTACTTTAGACCAGAGCCCTATTCCCTATGTAGTGCACTACTTTAGACCAGAGCCCTATTCCCTACATAGTGCACTACTTTAGACCAGAGCCCTATTCCCTAGATAGTGCACTACTTTATACCAGAGCCCTATTCCCTATGTAGTGCACTACTTTAGACCAGAGCCCCTAGAGTTTAAGGTGCCGTGTCAGACTCAGCCCATGTCTCTGATGACAGTGGATTTAACCCTGAATCTCCAGACTTCTCTGTAGCTCTAAGTCCCTATGGTCTGTATCATTGTGGGTTCAGTCAAGTCTAGGCAGTATAATCCTTCATTGTTGTAAAATAGACTGCGATGTATCATTTCTGACAAATTGTCTACTTTACCTGAATAGATAGAAACACCTGGCTTGGTGATGATGCCTAAACCTAAACAACCATTATAGCTTAGTCATGACCGGGCCATTGTGTTCTGCCTCTGCCTTGAATACCAACCTAACTCCTCCATGTCTCCCACAGCTCCATGGACCAGACACAGTGACACTTTGATTCGATCAGGCTTCTCACCACTTCCTTTTCTCCTGCACCTTCTGTGCTGCTCATACTGTCTGGCAGGACGACCCACAGTCTAGGAACCGACTTGTCTAGATGGACTTTTACACCAGGATTTCCCAACTGGTGGCTCACGTGTTTGAATTTGCAACTGTAAAAAAAAAACACAAAAAAAACAGGATATCAGCTCCAAGTGATTTTAATTTGGTTCATCTGTTCCCAAGTATTTCTAGGCATAATAGAGAGACCTGATCAAATACAAATCGAAGCAAGGATTTAAAATTGTTAATGTTTTAGTTAAAATATTATATCTGTTTGCAAATTGACCGCAAGAAAGTCAGTCTACAAATGATTTGTAATTGTGTTCCAAGCCCTCCGACCATCCTCTGAAGAGAAAATAATTGTCCCTTGGCTGAATCCTGGGACTACAAAGTCAGCCATGGTCTAGGATACTGGCAACGGTCTAGGATACTGGCAACGGTCTAGGATACTGGCAACGGTCTAGGATACTGGCAACGGTCTAGGATACTGGCAACGGTCTAGGATACTGGCAACGGTCTAGGATACTGGCAAAGGTCTAGGATACTGGCAACGGTCTAGGATACTGGCAACGGTCTAGGATACTGGCAACGGTCTAGGATACTGGCAACGGTCTAGGATACTGGCAACGGTCTAGGATACTGGCAAAGGTCTAGGATACTGGCAACGGTCTAGGATACTGGCAACGGTCTAGGATACTGGCAACGGTCTAGGATACTGGCAACGGTCTAGGATACTGGCAACGGTCTAGGATACTGGCAACGGTCTAGGATACTGGCAAAGGTCTAGGATACTGGCAACGGTCTAGGATACTGGCAACGGTCTAGGATACTGGCAACGGTCTAGGATACTGGCAACGG